>NC_091128.1:158283743-158293743 GCF_040183065.1 Periplaneta americana | reverse complement strand
GTGTTTTACAAAAACTGTGGTATGCGAGACTCTGATAAAGTATTATTATTATTATCATTATTATTATTATTATTATTATTATTATTATTATTATTATTAGTATTATTATTAGTGTTATTTCTTACTTACAAATGTCTTTTACAGAATCCGCAGGTTCATTGCCACCCTCACATAAGCCCGACATCTGTCTCTATCCTGAGCAAGATTAATCCAGTGTCTACCATCATATCCCACCTCCCTCAAATCCATTTTAATATTATCTTCCCATCTACGTCTCGGCCTCTCCAAAGATCTTTTCCCCTCCGGCCTCCCAACTAACACTCTATATGCATTTCTGGATTCGCCCATACGTGCTACATGCCCTGCCCATCTCAAACGTCTGGATTTAATGTTCCTAATTATGCCAGGTGAAGAATACAATGCGTGCAGTTCTGCGTTGTGTAACTTTCTCCATTCTTCTGCAACTTCATCCCTCTTAGCCTCTAATCACCTTATTCTCGAACACCCTTGAAATCTGTTCCCCTCTCAAAGTGAGAGTCCAAGTTTCACAACCAAATAGAACAACTGGTATTATAACCGTTTTATAAATTCTAACTTTCAGCTGTTTTTAAGGGATTAGGTACAGCTTACAGCAGTGAAATTTTGGAAATATCCAACATTTTTTTCCTCCATTACTGTATCTTGTAGAATAATGAAAATCAGTATGTGTAAAACACTGTCCTTCTGCTATATGAAAAAAATATTTTTACGGTTTAAAAAAATTATTTGCATTTTTTTCTTTTTCAAAATTCAGTTCACTGTGCAGTGATGAAGCGTGTCCCACATAACTCAAAAACTATCCAACATTTTGTGATGACATTTTTTGTGTGTATTTATGCATGTCATATCTATATTATGATGCAAGATAAGTTTGATAGATTGTGTGATAAAAAATAAATTCATTTAAAAATAGATCAGATGTCACTATTTCCTTGTAACCCAATATATATATATATATATATATATATATATATATATATATATATATATATATATATATATATATATATTGTTTATTAAGAAATGTGATTGTGAAAGAGCATGATATTGTAAACAAGAATTTCAACAATAAAATAAAAGAGAGAGAACATGAAAAAGTTAACAAGTTTATGAGTTATGAGGGAAAAGTTTCGTAACTGCACAGTGAACTGCCACCATTTTGAATTTTGAAAAAAAAATTATATAAATAATTTTTTTAATCGTAAAAATATATTTCTTTTTTCATATAGCATAAGGACAGTGTTTTACACATACCATTTATTTTCATTATTGTACAAGATACAGTAATGGAGAAAAAAAATGTTGAATATTTCTAAAAATTCTACTGCTGTAAGCTGTACCTAACCCCTGGATAACAAAAGCTTCTCAAACGATTAATAACAGGCATTTCCCATATTTATTCTGCGTTTAATTTCCTCCCGAGTGTCATTTATTTGTTACTGTTGCTCCAAGATACTTGAACCTTTCCACCACTTCAAAGGATAAATTTTCACATGGTTTAATACTTACTTACTTACTTACTTACTTACTTACTTACTTACTGACTGGCTTTTAAGGAACCCGAAGGTTCATTGCCGCCCTCACATAAGCCCGCCATCGGTCCCTATCCTGAGCAAGATTAATCCAGTCTCTATCATCATATCCCACCTCCCTCAAATACATTTTAATATCATCTTCCCATCTACGTCTCGGCCTCTCCAAAGGTCTTTTTCCCTCTGGCCTCCCAACTAACACTCTATATGCATTTCTGTATTCGCCCATACGTGCTACATGCCCTGTCCATCTCAAACGTCTGGATTTAATGTTCCTAATTATGTCAGGTGAAGAATTCAATGCGTGCAGCTCTGCGTTGTGCAACTTTCTTCATTCTCCTGTAACTTCATTCCTTTTAGCCCCAAATATTCACATGGTTTAATGGAAGTAATACTGCAAAATTGTCTTGCTTAAAGACGGCTTTTCGAAGAATAGATTTGTAATAAAAATTTCACGCCGTCTATCGGAATTCGACTCCCTGTACCTTCGGTTATGAGCGCAATGTCAGCTGCGAGCCTGTTCTGTCTTGTGCCTTGCAAAGCTCCAAGCCTCTGCCAGTTGGAAATTAATTGCTATCAATACAATGGCGGTCTGTGCGCCATTGAGTTCTCTGCGTACGTAATGCATGCGGGAGTCCGACTGAAACAGCCGATCGCTTTGTCTGCCACCAGGTGTTCCCAAACAAAGCACAAGACATGCAGTACAGCAGAGTCATGTGCCGATTTCTCACCAGATCACCACAATTCAATACCAGCACTTCGTATCTGACTTGTAGACCGTAAATACCACAGCTTAACTAGGCATTCTCACTACACTTCGGTCAGAACATCAGTGAACAATGAACGTTAGAGTCCAGCCAACGACCAAGATATAATACACTTTCTGAAATAAATCGTGAAGTCACAATAATTCCTTTAAATACGAAATTTAATTTTAAAACCACGTTTTGTAAGAAAAAGGTGCATAATCTCATCGTCTATGAATAGCCTCTGTAGTTCAAAAGGAACGTTAAATAAAGAATTACAATTACAATCATCATCTCATCGTCTATGAATAGCCTCTGTAGTTTAAAAGGAACGTTAAATAAAGAATTACGATTACAATCATCATCTCATCGTCTATGAATAGTCTCTGTAGTTTAAAAGGAACGTTAAATAAAGAATTACGATTACAATCATCATCTCATCGTCTATGAATAGTCTCTGTAGTTTAAAAGGAACGTTAAATAAATAATTACAATTACAATCATCATCTCATCGTCTATGAATAGCCTCTGTAGTTTAAAAGGAACGTTAAATAAAGAATTACAATTACAATCATCATCTCATCGTCTATGAATAGCCTCTGTAGTTTAAAAGGAACGTTAAATAAATAATTACAATTACAATCATCATCTCATCGTCTATGAATAGTCTCTGTAGTTTAAAAGGAACGTTAAATAAATAATTACAATTACAATCATCATCTCATCGTCTATGAATAGCCTCTGTAGTTTAAAAGGAACGTTAAATAAAGAATTACAATTACAATCATCTCATCGTCTATGAATAGCCTCTGTAGTTTAAAAGGAACGTTAAATAAAGAATTACAATTACAATCAGCATCTCGTCGTCTATGAATAGCCTCTGTAGTTTCAAAGGAACGTTAAATAAAGAATTACAATTACAATCATCATCTCATCGTCTATGAATAGCCTCTGTAGTTTCAAAGGAACGTTAAATAAAGAATTACAATTACAATCATCTCATCGTCTATGAATAGCCTCTGTAGTTTCAAAGGAACGTTAAATAAAGAATTACAATTACAGTCATCATCTCATCGTCTATGAATAGCCTCTGTAGTTTAAAAGGAACGTTAAATAAAGAATTACAATTACAATCATCTCATCGTCTATGAATAGCCTCTGTAGTTTCAAAGGAACGTTAAATAAAGAATTACAATTACAATCATCATCTCATCGTCTATGAATAGCCTCTGTAGTTTCAAAGGAACGTTAAATAAAGAATTACAATTACAGTCATCATCTCATCGTCTATGAATAGCCTCTGTAATTTAAAAGGAACGTTAAATAAAGAATTACAATTACAATCATCATCTCATCGTCTATGAATAGCCTCTGTAGTTTAAAAGGAACGTTAAATAAAGAATTACAATTACAATCATCATCTCATCGTCTATGAATAGCCTCTGTAATTTAAAAGGAACGTTAAATAAAGAATTACAATTACAATCATCATCTCATCGTGTACGAATAGTCTCTGTGGTTTAAAAGGAACGTTAAATAAAGAATTATAAATTTACAGTCATCATTCTATCGAGTTTGATTAACCCGTTTTGTAACATTGAGGTGGATAAATCTGTTTCGTGTGCCCATCAGCATTGTAACTTAGTATAAATGGAAAATTTCTCAGAGATCGATGTGATTCATTCAAAGTTCCGGGGCACCATGTCAGGAAAAGCAAGGAAAGTTACTAAATATACATTGATCCGTTATCAATAGGTACTGTCCAGGTCTGGAAAGCAAGTGTAGGCTGGTAAGAGAATATACAGGGTGTAACGAAAGAAAGTGGACAAAATTTCATATATAGATTTATCATATATATATAGAAGGAAAAATGTTGATATGAACATGGGGCCAAAAATATTTGGTTTCCGAGTATTGCATTCAAATATGATCAAAGTGCACTTCAGTAGCCTACATTTGTTACCTGGAATTATAAAAATGCGTTCTATTTACATTTCCTTGAGTGAACTGTACAAAATGTCGACCTCCTGCCTGAAGGTACTCATTTACCATAATTTTAATTTTTTCTTCATAAATTTGATCTTTTATGTTTATGTCATCTAAAAGCTTCAACTTTCTAATTTTCAAAAATATTTCAATTTTCTCTCTATGATGTTTGGTTAATCAATTAGCTGACCTTTTATTGACCGGAAACACCCTTTCTTTAAACCGGAAGTGCAGTTCTGCAAATTTCAATCCGTCACATTGTCAATTTTATAAAGTTTTCGTGTCATAACATTCGAATTTGGCTGTAGAGTTTGGCTATATTAATTTTATTCTTCCATTTTTACAATTTTTCATACCCTCAGGATGTAGATGATTTTTCTCCGTGTTCATTTTCACAGTATTTTATAACACTAATGTTAATACAAATTGCACTTAGAATTGAAATACTTTAATCATTCTTACACCACGGTGCAAATAATCAAAACAAATACCGATTGTCCCAAATTGATGTATAAACTCTTTGAAATTCCATTTCATAGCAAAGAAATGAGATAAAAATGCAATTTTTGTGGTTTATGATTCAGAAGGCAGTGGAAAGAATGGAAAGGTGTTCATCTGTTTATAAACAAACACGGCAGTGCAATTATCTTTCGATGAACGTAAGTGGATACTGAAATGTTATTGGAAAGTGGAGAATGTTGTTGAGATTCAACTACGTTGGAAGGTTGAATTTGGAACACAACCACCAACAAGGTTAACTATCACAAGAATCAGAGACAAGTTTGAAGTCGACGGAACGGTGCAAGATGTGTTGAAAGGGCGGTGCGGAAGAAAGAGAAGTTCCACCGATAACGAGAGTGTTGATGCAGTCATGCAGGCTTTTGCACAATCCCCAAAGAAGTCAGTGAGGCAATGTTGTCGTGAGATTAGTATCAGCAAATCCAGTGTTCATCGAATTTTGCGAGCTTAAAAATGGAAGCCTTACTTTCCGAGACATGTCCACGCCTATAGTTCGACAACTTCAAGTGAAACCCCGTAAAACACGCCAACTTCTGGAATCTCTCTCTTTCTTTCTTCTCTCTCCCTCGCTCCTCTCCATTCAGCCACCAATCACCACGTAAATATCTGAGAGGGTGTGTGAGGGTATCGCGACCAATAGAAGAACCACTCTCCAGTATTACCACAATAACGGATTCTTCATTTTTGCCTCGACTTTCGGCTAGGAAGGTTCCATTATGCTAGCATTGCAGGCAACTAGTCAACCATTCAATACTTTTGTTAGCAGGTTTGACAAACTGTGAGTGGACCTGCAAGTGCATAGTGCATAGTGCTCTCTCCCTTCCCCCTTTGCTTTCTCACTTGCTCCTCCCCAAGACAGCCAGCGCTCACGTAGTAACTCGGTCAGGGTTTCAGTTCGATTTGTCAATCTATAAATGAGGACGACCCAGAGATGGATTGGACGAAGAGGAAGCGCTGCAGAGTTCCCACCTCGATCTCCGGTTTTAACCCCTCCAGACTTCTACCTATGGAGATCTCTAAAGGACACAGAGTACGCCACAAAACCACAAACACTGCAGGAACTGAGAGTTCAGATTGAACTTTGCTGTAATGATATTCCATTAGCAACAATCAAGTTGGTGTGTTGCTCTGTTGTACGTCGTTGTTGGGAGCGTACTGTGGCGGAAGGGGGCAATTTTGTACATGTACGGGCTTAATGAATACAAAACCACAAAAATCATATTTCTGTCTCATCTCGTTGCCTAGAAATAGTGTTTCGAAATGTGTACACATCAATTTGGGACACACTGTATAAAGATAATAGTTGTAATTATTTTTTTTATTAAACGTTGTTTCTAACAGAATAATATAACATGCTTAGTCATTATGTCGTCTTGGTAACCCAGTTACGGCGCAGGTACTTTTGCGCAGCCTGTGTTCACAAGGTTGACAGTCAAACTGTCGCTGCTGCATTATTTGTAGTGATGGGAGATTAATGAGTTGTATCAGGAGCTGTAATTATGGGGGATTTAAATAACAGCTACTGCGTGTCTGTATGAGAAGATTAATGATCCAAAACAAAAAATCGCACTAATTGCTTTTCATACTCTATTGACTGACAACTTGTTGTGTGGTATTGATTTGCTAAGCCTCGTTACCCTGTATTAGCGGTCTGTTAATCATATCGCAATCTTCAGACTCGCTTGTTCGAATGCGGTGGACGTAAGACAAGAAAAGAAACACAGAGAGAGACGAATAAACTGCTACCGTGTGGACTAGGATGAAGTATCGTGGTACAGCACTGGCAAAGAATATGAACCTTCTTGTATCCCATCATTATGGGTACCGTACCTACCTGTTTAATGTGTACTATACTCATTGACAACAGAAGAAATACTGAAATCAGAAGTAAACACTGAAATACTGAAACAATTGAAGGGTACACGGGAATAACGATCAAGGTCCATTTTAGAAAGTTTCGAGAAAAACGAATTTTAAAGTTTAAGCACTTAATACTTTGTTATGTGTGTATTTAATAGAAATTGACGTAGTGGAATGTCAAGAATGATTATTTCTTATTACTAGCTAGACCACATGATAGTAATTCTTTTCCACTATAAGATAGCATTATTAACTCAATTTCGATTTTTGATGGACCTTTATCGTTTTTCCCGTGTACCCTTCAATTGTCTTTAGAGACAATTAATATTAGGTACCCTCCACAAAACTGGCTTCATTTATACACCGACGGATCCTTGATCTCCAGAGAACAAGGTGCTGGTGCAGGTGTTACGTGCTGTCTCTTCTCACTTTATAGATCTCTTGGATATGGAACAACAAGTTTTGATGGAGAAGTCACTACAATAAGTGAAAGTCTCAGGAATCTTCTATGCCACATCAATAAATTTAGGAATGCAGTTATATTGTCAGACTCCAAAGCAGCTATTCTATCAATCGTCTCTAAACACACACCTTCATCTCAAACAGCAGAAATGACTAAAATGCTCTCTCAATTAATATCACTCAATAAAGGAATTATATTCCAATGGATACGATCCCATTGTGGAATCCTGGGAAACGAGAATGCGGATGCTTTAGCAAAGAAGGGCAGCACTGCTACTTACAAACCTGTTACTAAATCTACATATTACTCTGTGAAAAGATTTATTAACTCTACATACTTAGACTTCAACAAACAAAAATTTGATAACACAATCTCAAGGGAAAAAATGCAACTCTCTGCATCAAAATCCACAGTTAATTCCCGATTTACCACGAAAATCGTCTGTAGCTGCATTTAAATTGGCAACAGGCCATGATTGTTTGGCCAAACACCTGCATAGAATTGGAATATATCAGTCCCCTAACTGCCCATTGTGCAACTCAAACCAAGAAATGGATTCGGAACACCTCAAAATCTGTGCTTCAGTGGCTGGTCATGATAATATCTTTGAAAAATATTGGAGTGCAAGAGGTCAAATGACTTTATTGTCAAACGCCTGGCATTAGAAAACAACAAACAACAACATACTCATTGACAAAGATCATCAGAAAAAAGAGAATTTGAAGCTGTTGAATTGCAACCCTGTGGCTCTGTCTACTTTGAATAGTTGGTAAAAATGATAAGTAAATAATACTTATACAATTAAGTATTACCCTGTCGTCGAAAGGTATGATAGGGTCGACTGTCTCTTTGGGGAGGTGGTACAAAGAAAACACTCCATATAAATAATCAACTTTCTCTGTTCACATTTATTAATAACACTATAGAAAGATGGAAATGAACCAAGGTCTCCAGTAAAAAATACAATCACTGATAATTCATCAACTCACCGACACTGGCTTCCCACTAAAGGTCACTGAACTGGCATTCACCATTACACAAACTAGTAACGCCATCTGTACTCACAGGTTGTAATTACAAGTAGCTTGCTAGACAAGTTCCAACTTGTCTGACATGGCCGAAAGGCACTAATACACAACCAAACACAACCAATGTAACATCGTTGACGAATGCCAGCTTATTCATGTATAATCTCATACTCCATACTAAATCAAAATCTTTCTACCAATCATAATAAACTTAACCTTACTGACATATAAAAACCTGTTATGATTCCTGGTAGGCCAGTCTCGAAACCAACTCAACAATGGTCTCTCTTCAACACTCACGCCTCCATAATCACACACATACTTCACCGCAGCTCGGATACGTTTCTGCCTGTAGTAAATCACAAACCCCGTTCGAGCCCAGACTACAGCAGTCCACGTCCCTCCCAAACTGGGTTATTCGTGATCCCATCACGGATAGCCATTACACCAACCCACAGCTTTCCCCAGCTGTCGTCCAAACTTACTTCACGAGAGTCTCCCCAAAACTGCCCTGTATGGAAATGCTCCCCCAGAAAAACCGACGCTAATGAATAATTAATGCAAAATTGCCAATCACATTCAAACCCCAAGACACGTGATCATTTAATTTCGCTCCTTATACGTGAGGAAAAGGAGAGCACTAATGGCGGAAATAAAACAAGCTATCTAAAGGAGAAGTAAAGACAAAAAATGGAGAAGAAGTGAAGCCACCTATGAAAGGCAAGGGTAACTAATAATAAAAAAAAATAACAAGAATAGAAAAGGAAGAAAGGAAAGAAATGAACATGATGTGCCGAATCTAAAACGGCACAGAATGTCAACGGGAAATTTTAAATATCACATAAGCAACATTCCCTTACGTTTTCGAAAAAAAAAAAGGGGGACATTTAGCGTCCCGGACACATTCTTTCTGGACAGGGGGACTGATTTTGAAAAATCGGGACAATCCCGGATAAACCGGCACGTCTGGGAGTCCTACACACCCGCCTACTTTTCACTTGCTGTCCGCGAACATCGCCAAACATTCCGGGAAAGGTGGATAGGTCGAGGTAGTCCAACTCCTTGGCCACCATGGCCACCAGATTTAATTCTCGAATTTTTCCTTTGGGGCCACATGAAGAACCTTGTTTATGAGACTTCTGTAGTGCACACTGGCAAGAACTCATTGCCTCTAGTGAAATGGGAGATGTGAATTCGATTCGATCTTCAAACTTATTTTGCATCAAAACGATATATTTCCGGACATGAGTTCTTAATCAAAACTTTATCTACTTAGTCCCCTCTGCAACCCCTAGAAGTTTGTAATAGGAATTATGAAACACTATATATAATTTCGTTGCTTCTGAAAAATTTTGAGAACTACAGCATCTATCACGATGGGAAATGTCTCATTCGATTCGTTATTAACTCAAGAAATTTGCAAAAATACTAAAAACTTGAAACATTTGTTTATACAGCTTATAATTTAACTAATGTAAATTTTAAAAATCCCTATAAAGAAGACTTTTTTGTTTGTTCAACGCCATTTTATGTGACGCGGCATTTTAAATATTATTGTCGTTATTGCGACTAAACACATTGTTGTTTGGTTGTGTAGTGGTCTGCATACTAGCCAGAGGGTTAGGGTTCTAGTACTGGTGCGTTAATTTTTTTTTATTCTTAAATTTACTTTATCTAACCTCATTTAATAAGAAACTTTGTAGTATATTAATTTGATTTATTAATTACTCCTGCGTTTAATGCTATTAGGTTTTTCAAGTCATAGCAAGCTAGCTGGTATAGATAACTTGGTTAGAGGGTTAGTGGTCCTGAATAGTGCCACTAATG
>NC_091128.1:158266243-158278743 GCF_040183065.1 Periplaneta americana | reverse complement strand
CAATGACATATATTTCATAACATGTAGTCATTGAGTTTTATATAAAGTAAGTTACGAACGTTTTCGCCCAATCAGGCATCTTCAAGTTCATGTATAGAATATCTCATTATAGTCTATGATAAATACAATAGTAGTCGATGAGATGGACTGTTTAAAATTAACCATGATATATATAAAATGTACAAGTGTATGGATAATTAAAATGTAATCATGTTATAAGGTCATAAAAATTGTGGAAATTGTGAACACGTTTGTTTATTCAGTCTTATGACAAATCAATTATTAAAAACAATGACATATATTTCATAACATGTAGTCATTGAATTTTATATAAAGTAAGTTACGAACGTTTTCGTCCATTCAGTCATCTTCAGGTTCATATATACAATATCTCATTATAGTCTATGATAAATACAATAGTAGTCGATGAGATGGACTGTTTTTCTATTTCATAATATATATTTCAGATGCAATTCATCATTTTAATGGATTCTACAAAAAAGATCTACATACTGACTATTATGAAGTTTAAAATGAAGAACACTACAAACGTGTTCACAATTTCCACAATTTTTATGACCTTGTAACATGATTACATTTTAATTATCCATACACTTGTACATTTTATATATATCATGGTTAATTTTAAACAGTCCATCTCATCGACTACTATTGTATTTATCATAGACTATAATGAGATATTATATACATGAACCTGAAGATGCCTGAATGGGAGAAAACGTTCGTAACCTACTTTATATAAAATGTTATGAAATGTATGTCATTGTTTTTAATAATTGATTTGTCGTAAGACTGAATAAAAACAAATATTATATTGTATTACACTGTATTGAATTATTTATATTTAATAGTTGTTATAATAAACCATAAATAACGTCACTGGCGACTTGATCAAACAACTAAATTGTTACGAAAAACGTCGTATAATATGAAACTCTGTGTCATTTGTGTGACATCGATTATTTTATGTTAGAAATCTGTCTTCTGATGTAGTAGTGCAGTTATTTTTTATTTTCACTCATAACCGTTGATTTTATATTATGAAACGAGAGTTTCTGAGGGTTTTCTTCGTCTTACGATATTTTTTACGACTTCGACATGATTAAAAATCTTGGTCCTCCAGGTGTAACTTGACGTCATATGATATGAATACCCCCCACCCACGTTGCTACCCTACTTTCATTATTACAAGCAATATTTCTAGCGCTTCTTCCATTTTTATGATATTTCTATAGCATACTCATGTGTCACTGTAGAAAGCGTTTCAGGAGCGTCTTCAGAAATACATTTCTAATTTCCTGTTCTCACAAAAAATCCATGCACTTATGGCAAATGGCTGTGCATGGGTGCGAAAGACGGGCTTCATTTTATATTGCATCGGGTTGAACATTAAGAACGAAATTGCGTTTCTTTCTGCAAATTTATATAGTCTACAGGGTGTCCCTACCACTAATATACAAATGCCAGAACGAATATGCCATATTAATTTAGAATCCTCGTTGCAAGAACACCCTTCATTCAACCGAATTGAAACAGAATAAATTCCTTAGATTCCCATATTATAAAATATTAAAAGTACGTTGTAATTTTCCAGTTCCTCACTACATTATTGAGATCAATATTTGGTTTGCGTTTGCTCTGACAGAAGAATCAGTTAGTGAATGATATATCTAAGAAAACTATTAGCAAATAATATTGATTTCGCTGAAATGCTCAAACTGATTACATTTATTTTGATATTGCTCCAGTTAGATCTAAAAGACATTTATTTCATAATATGAACTCAACATTAACTAATTGTTAAGCAACTTCAATTCATTAAAATTGCAGCAAAAATTAAAATGTTGAATCTGATGCATAAGCATCAATGTAAGGATTTATAGAGACTACTCTCGAAAGAACAAAGCGCCTTGCTGGTGCGGCAACTTCTTCTACACAGATGTTGATAGCATAGTCTAGACATATCTCTTCAGGAGAATTTAGAAATGATTGAAGTTTTGATACTTATATGGCTTTTAAGGAATCCAGAGATTCATTACCGCCCTCACATAAGCCCGCCATCGGTCCCTATCCTGAGTAAGATTAATCCAGTCTTAAAATCATTTCCCACCTCTTCAAATGCATTTTTACGTCTCGGCCTCCCCAAAGGTATTTATTTATTTATTTATTTATTTATTTATTTATTTATTTATTTATTTATTTATTTATTTATTTATTTATTTATTTATTTATTTATTTATTTATTTATTTATTCATTCATTCATTCATTCATTCATTCATTCATTCATTCATTCGGTTTTGTTTTGTTTTTTTCTTTATTTGTTTATTTATTTTACTTAGTAAGCAAAGTCAGAACAATTCAGACGTATACAACAAAAAAATTTCTAGCCACTACCGTAAGAGCCAGGCTCGTGTACGGTGTGGTTTTAGTCAATAATAAAAAAAATTTACAAAGGCAGTTTACTAAATACTCTAATGAAAACATGCTGTCCCCATGTTCCTGTGTATAATCACATAAACGTAAACTGAATCACTACCCATATAAGTGTTAAATTTTTTTATAGACACGCTGTATGTATTTTTTACTTGGTTATTTGGCGTCGATGGGATTGGTGATAGCTAGGTGATATTTGACGAGATAAGGTCGACAATTCGCCATAGATTACCTGACATTCACCTTACGGTTGGGGAAAAACCTCGGGAAAAAACCCAACATAAGTAATCAACCCAAGTGGGAATTGAGCTCACGCCCGAGCGCAACTTAGGACAGGTAGGAAGCGCTTCAGCCGACTGAGCTACGCCGTTGGTTTTATTCCTTTTGATACAACCTAATCAGTTTTTATGAACTGTATTGCCCTGTTATTTGAATATTTAATTCGATTTTACTCCTATATATGGTATAGTATGTATCATATGTGTGCATATTATGACGCTTCCATTGCCTGTATTTATGCATGCTGACATAGTCTATTTATCTATGACGTTCCGGCGATCAAGTAACCATGACAACCCCTACACGTGGCTGCAGGAATGTTTTCTGCAGTATAAATGTTTGTAAATGTGTTTTTCTATACACGAGGGAGTCTGGGGACGTCATCCAATGTCAACCAGGATGTTGAATAACAGTTCGTTTCTCCCTGGAGTCGATCTGTGGTTTCCTTGGACACAAACTTCCTCCCGCCGAGCAAAACACACACGACAAACCAGTATGCAGCGAGCAAGAGCGGCATAACACGAGAGAATGCGTGAGTGTAGGGAAAAATGAAGACAAGTGACGGAACAGTGAATTATCACCATGACAACTACATCTACTGGCACCACTGCGTTCATCATTACTACATATACATACATGCTACTACTTGGGAACAACCCAAAACAAATGACGGAGAATTTTGATCGCTTATTTTCATCTTCAACACCATTTCACCTTCAACTATACCACCTTAGTAATAATCATCACATTTTGTTATTGGTGGCCTTGATGTTACCGCGCTGTATCCGAGATTCCCGGGTTGAAATCCGATCAAAGGCAGCTAATTTTTAAGTAAGAGAAAATCCTTAAATATTTTTATGCTCGACCATGCCGAAATGTAGTAATTATACACCTAGTAGCAGACCTTTAATGCATGTCATTAAAGTACACCTACTCATTAAAGGTCAGGTCTTTCAGCCAAAGACGACTCAGATTACAACTGTTCAGCCAATGACAGGTCAGCTTTCTACAGTTATAAAACCGCAAGTATCGATTATTCTCGGATATGCAATCGAAAGAGAATTAGCGAAAATTCACGGAGGCTGGAAATCCAATACTGTCGCAGAAGGTTATGTTCTGTTACTATAATAATTAGCGTTAATTGTAAATAATATTCAAATAAATTCAATTTGTCATCTCGTTTTTCAATGTCTAATTTAAGTTCAATGTTATCTCTGTAGGTTCTTATGGCCTAGCAAGGTCAATGTGAACATCTGTTCCTCGGAAAAAATCAATACTTTCGCGTCTGCGCACATCTCACAGCATACGGGATATTGGTCAAGGTCAGATACAAATAAAATTAATAATTTCAAGTTAGAAATATGGTCGAGCATAAAAAGTCGTATGAAACTCGCCTATAATGGTAATTAAGAAGCTCGTATGAAAATTATGAAACTCGCTTGCGCTCGTTTCATAAATATTCATACTCGCTTCTTAATTACCTTCATTATAGGCTCGTTGCATAATATCCGATAAGGAAGTAAAACTTAGAAAGACCCATGGCAGAATTATATTTCGAAATTTTGGCTTTAATGCCTTCATCTGTCATGCAGGACGATTATAGCCAAAATATTTTAAAGGATTTACTTTGTTAAGAGATTTGTCATATACAGAGTGATTCACGAGGATTTACCATCCCTTACGGAGCTTATTTCCGAAGACATTCTGAGCAAAAAATGTCATGTAAATATTAGTCCAATCTCAATATTTTCAGAATTACACTAATTTGAAGTTGTTTGTAAAATATCATAAAACTAAAGAAAAAAGGTTTCTTGTCTCTTAACTATGACTTAGAAGTTCACGAAACAAGCTTAATAGTTAAAAGACATGAAGCGGGTGAATGGTAAAAGTTCTACACATTCATACGTATAATTTAATGAAGATTCGGAATATGTAAATTTTAATATAGGGTGCCATTAAAAAAAAAATAAAGTTTACTGGCTTACCCTGTACGCCTGAATAACATTTTTGGAACACTGGTATCATACTGTATGGCTTACCTCAAACTGCTTTTGTATAAAACTTTTTTTTTTTTTTTTTGTAAAACTAAACTTTAAGAAGTTATTAGCAAAATTCCATACTTACTCTTCACTATGTACCAGCAAAACCAAAGTACTGACAAATGACGCAGAAGGGCAGATGATCGTCAACAATGCGAACATCGAATTTGTCACGCAATACATTTACCTTGGCCAGACCATATCATTTCAGAACAGCATGGACAAAGAAATTGATAGACGAATAGCATCGGCATGGAGAAAGTTTTGGAGTCTGTCCTTCATCCTAATGGACAAGAGCCAGAAATTGCAGAACAAGAGGCAGATCTTCAACAGCTGCATTGCACCTGTACTTCTATATGGGGCGCAATCCTGGTCACTAACCAAGAAACAGGCATTAAAATTAGGAAGATGCCAAAGAAGAATGGAAAGGAAAATACTCGGAATAAGCCTGAAGGACAGAATCAGAAACGAAGAAGTACGGCGACGAAGCGGCGTAGAGGACGTGGTCACACTCGCTAATAGGATGAAATGGCGCTAAGGAGGACACGTGGTACGAATGCAACCTAGGGCACACACGGCGACACTGTGGGATCCAAGAATTGGCTGGAGAAACCGAGGACCAGATGGGGGGGACGAGTTCAAGTTGCAGCTAGGAGGACTGTGGACCAGAATAGGACGCCAAAGAACACGGTGGAAGGACGCAGTCAACCAACTTTGAGCGGGAGCAATAACCAGTGATAGTGAAATTGTGGACAAAGAACTAGGAATGTAAATAGACCATCAGGTCGGCTCTTCTGATGGTCAAGACTTGAGCCACCCCTGCCCAAGCAGGAGGCCTTGCCCTACTGGAGATTTACGGCTTTATTATTATTATTATTATTATTATTATTATTATTATTATTATTATTATTATTATTATTATTATTATTCAAGAGAGTGAGTCTGGAGCTTCGTTACACGCATTACCTTCTCCTCACATCGGCACCGTAATAGATAGTACATCCTTTAAAATCGCAATAGCTTTACGCCTTGGTTGTAAACTCTGCCAGCCACACCAATGTATTTGCGGGGGAATTGCTGATATTTACGGTCATCATGCACTCAGCTGTGCGAGGAACAAGGGTCGCATTCCCAGACATACATCACTCAATGATATCATTAAAAGATCTCTGACTCCTTGTGGCATCCCGTCTCTTTTGGAACCACCAGGTATTAGTCGCGCAGATGGTAAACGACCCGATGGTCTGACCTTAATTCCATGGTCTAGAGGAAAATCTTTAATTTGGGACTCCACTTGCGTTGACACTCTAGCTCCATCTCACTTGCCGAATACCTCCAGACGCGCAGCATCTGCTGCTGAATTAGCCGTGAAGAAGAAAGTCAATAAATATGCTAATCTTTTAGACAATTATACCTTTGTCCTATTTGCTGTGGAGACCTTCGGTCCTTGGAGTCATGACGCTAAAGTTTTGGTATCTCAAATCGGCCAAATTTTGATCTCCATTACTGGTGATCGCCGTTGCACTACTTATTTCCGTCAACGCTTAAGTATTGCTATTCAACGCGGAAATGCAATGAGCGTTTTGGGTACTCTTCCAGAGTCCAGCCCTTTGGACGAACTTTTTCTCCTGTAAATTTTTTTATCTCTATGTAAATGTTTATATTTAGTGTTTATATATGTGTAATTGTAACAGTGAAAATATTGTTAATCCAATAATTTTTTATTTATTTTTTTCATAAGTGTATATTATTTTTGGGAGTGCTTTTGTAAGTAATTTTATGAGGTTGTTATTGATATGCTGATAAATTATTTGTAATTTAGTAGTAAGTTCTTATATCTTTCTTATAAAATATTTCAGTTAATAATAAAAAAACAACACATTATTATTATTATTATTATTATTATTATTATTATTATTATTATTATTATTATTATTATTATTATTATTATGTATAATGCTCTTATTATGAAAAACTAAACTATGCATTTATATTTATTTTTTTATTTCATTTATTATATTCCATAGATCTTTCATCAGCAATGAAGCTTTAAGATGTAGAACAAGTCAAAATTTTACAAGATTACAATCAAATTACAATTTTTACAAATTTTTTACAATTTTTTTCAGTATTTTACAATTTTTCAATTTTGTACAATTTATTGGCGAGATATAGTGAGATGAGGTGAGGCCCGAGGATTCGCCAAAAGATTACCTGGCATTTGCCTTACGGTTGGGGAAAATCTCGGAAAAAAACGAACCAGGTAATCAGACCAAAGGGGGTGAAATGAAGTGAGGCCCAGGACTCGCTATAGACCATCCGGCATCAGTCCCACGGCTGAAGGAAAACCTCGGAAGAAACCAACCACTCAGACCAAACGGGGGATCCAACCCAAGCACGAGCGCATCTTTAATCAGCTGAAATGCTAAAAGATATCATAGTAATATAAACATCTTAAAGATATGATATGTTCGTCCGAAAAGCCAAAATATGCAAACATACGCAACATACAATCAGGTTTTGTCTACTTAAATTTTGGTGATTCGTAAAGATTATTTTATTAGTCGGCAGTTAATTATAACCAGTGAAAAAAAATATGATATGTTTGTACTTTCTGCCCTAGAAATCATATAATATAATTGTCATTATCATCATAATCATCACAATCACCACTACCAATTCACTCAGCATTGCTCTGCATGAAATGAATGACATTTTGTAACACTTAATGACTTCTATTTTTTTCCCCACTTTTTTCTATAGCACATATTAGATATTTCGTTCGCAGTTTCCTTAAGCTGTACCTTACGTCCTTCTTCCGCTCACCTCGAGTGCCACTAAAGCCATCTTTCAAATCTGGCTTCTATTGTTAGGTGCGTCCCGAGTCTCGTGCTGTCACAGCAAGATGGAAGATTTAACGCTTCCAATGCTTGAATATTATTCAGATTTATCGATATTTTGACGCGGTACCAACATGACAACTTGTTGGGGCAGCTCTTTCTGATTGCGTCAAAAGGTGACTGAAGACTCTCACCTCGCACGTGAGAATTGAAATTCCGGTTTGGTAAAGCGTATTTAAACCTCTTTTCTTGAATCCTAAGCTTTCCTAATGGCATATTCTAGAGGAAAGTAAAGGTGATAGTGCATCTCCTTGCTTTAGCCTGCAGTGAATTGGAAAAAACATTAGACAAATTGGCCTATACGGGCTCTGCAGTATGTTTCACTGAGATAGATTTTAAAGAATGATAATATAATGTACCGTATGTTTTCTTGGTATGGGATATACGTAGGTTTTAACATTCCAGTAAGAAACCTAGGTATAAAAAATGAAGAAATAACTTAACTCACTAGCTAGCTAATTAAATAAATTAAATTAAGTTAAAATAAATTAAATGTACGAAATGGAACTATAAAAATTGGAGATTTATTCTTCGGAGAGGTGGAAAATTTAAAATATCTTGGAGCAACAGTAACAAATATAAATGACACTCGGGAGAAAATTAAACGCAGAATAAATATGGGAAATGCCTGTTATTATTCGGTTGAGAAGCTTTTGTCATCTAGTCTGCTGTCAAAAAATCTGAAAGTTAGAATTTATAAAACAGTTATATTACCGGTTGTTCTGTATGGCTGTGAAATTTGGACTCTCACTTAAAGAGAGGAAAAGAGATTAAGGGTGTTTGAGAACAAGGTTCTTAGGAAAATATTTGGGGCTAAGAGGGATGAAGTTAGAGGACAATGGAGAAAGTTACACAACACAGAACTGCACGCATTGTATTCTTCACCTGACATAATTAGGAACATTAAATCCAGACGTTTGATGTGGGCAGGGCATGTAGCACGTATGGGTGAATCCATAAATGCATATAGAGTGTTAGTTGGGAGGCCGGAGGGAAAAAGACCTTTAGGGAGGCCGAGACGTAGATGGGAAGATAATATTATAATGGATTTGAGGGAGGTGGGATATGATGATAGAGACTGGATTAATCTTGCTCAGGATAGGGATTTATGGCGGGCTTATGTGAGGACGGCAATGAACCTCCGGGTTCCTTAAAAGCCAATAAGTAAGTAAGTAAAATAAATTAAATAATTGGGCCATGTGTAGGGAATGAAAATGATAAAACAAAAAAAAAATAGTAATAGTTGTTTAATTTTAGAAGTTCTCTCTAAAGATACGTTAGTCGAACTGGGTTCTTATTTGATAATTCAAAGCTGACCCCGGTTACCTCCACTTCCGGTTTGTCCCAGAACATTTAAGTACCATCAACAGATTCTTTATACAGGTTTTGAATTTTTTTTTCGCAAACACCCATGTCCTGTAGTTTTCTATAAGAAGGAGTGATACTTGAAGCAGCCTTAGATTTTATAACTTCTGTATTGTAATAAAAATAATATTAATACTAGCACAGTGATTCTGAACATGTGAATCTTAATTTTGTTACCAGTATTCTTATTATTTTAGTTGTATTAGGAAATACATTTCAAATAAATATTTAATATGAACAAAAGGAAATAAGTCTTCACGTGCATTGAAGTCACCAGTGCAAACGATGACAAAGAATAAAGTGAGTGAATTAGAATGCACATTCCAGGAATTAATAAGGAATACTGTTATTTTTCTCACGAATTTTACATTTCTATGACCAGTACAGTCCTTTCTTAATATTTTGTACGTCCTGCGAACAATGACAGTGTCATTTCAATCACACTGTTCATTAAACAGTTTCGTTTTGATTTCGCGTACATTTCAATATCGCATTATGTCCATACCGGTATGTGTGTACAGCAGTATGGTTCATGCCCATAGCCGTCAGAATATTAATTCGAAATACCTCATCCGACATCAAGATGTGCTGTAACACACAAGCCTATAGTACCGGTATCTTTGTGATCTCTGTGTTGGATATTGTTTGAAGTGCACTCACAATTTCAACTTTATGCCCCCCCCCCGCACCTGATATAATCCCCCGCGCCCTGATCATCAAAGAACAGTCATGTGCCCTCCACGCTTTGTACAGTTAATCAATCATTCGTGGAGACAACAGAGCTACATAGTTTTCCAAGTGCTTACTGTGTTTCCATGACAACCGCAAGGGCGATATTGAGTGAGCAGATTCCTTATCCACGTCAAAGAAATCTAAGTGTTAAGTCTTTACTTGGACAATACTGTTGAGGCAAACCACTGACGTAACAGCCACCACTTCTGTTGGAAACTTGTGTTGTGATGAAGGTCTCCATTTCTCTTCTGAGTATTAAATTGTTTACTATACAGTATGTTCAATAGGAATTTCTGTATTAATTGTGTTAAATGTTTCTTCCTTCAAGTACAGGGTGCGTCAGAAAGAACGGATGGATTTCACATGGCAAGAAAATTGTAAAGATTCATCAAATCAAAAATTTATTGTAATCAACATATTCACCAATACATGCAGTTTATTTATGTAAAACAACATTATCCATATGATGTCCTTGGCTTTCAATACAGGCATCGAGGCGTTTTCTGATGTTCGCCATCACTTTCACAGTCATAGCTGGTGCAATTGCCACGATTTCTTCGCGAATCGCTGTCTTCGGTTCGTCCAGTGTATGTGATCGATGTTTACAAACTTACGCCTTCAAATGGTCCCAAAGAAAGAAGTCGCAGGGCGCGAGATCTTACCGTAGCCTCGGACAATCTCAGTGCAATAGAATTTCGTCCAGGTGATTTCTTCTTTAATGTTGAACCTGTGATACGAAATGAAGCCACCCACCGCAAAATTGTATTCCGAGTTGGAATCCTAGCGTGACATCCGATGTCGAAATGAGTCCTGAGTGCCAATCACAGACTCTTCATTTTTCAAAAATGTCTCTGCGATGAAAGCACGTTGTACACCAGACCAACACCGTGTTCTCAACTGAAACTGCATTCTATGGCTGACCCAACAGTCGTGGTCCCCCTCACTATATCTCTCTCCTCGTTGCGTATCGATAGTTTGAAATCCATCCGTTCTTTCTGACGCACCTTTATTAGAAAATCATTAATCTATTCCGATCCTGTACAGAAACTGCATATATTGTATAAGATATATATTTTTCTTTCTCAAAGTATTAGAACCTTTGTTCCTTTTCAATTTCTGTGTTACTATCACAAAAATTTTCTTTCTCTTCTAAGTATTAGATTTGCTCTATATCAATTCCTATGTTAATTTTGTATGGGTAAAATTTTTCTCTTTCCTCCAAGTATTAGAATCTTTGTTCCATTTTATTTTTTATGTTCATTTCGTAGGGGTAATTTTTTCTATTTTTGTTCTATTTGAATTTCTGTGCTTATTTCGCATATTCTTTATTCCATTTCAGTTTCTGTGTTCGTATGTTTCTTTTTCTCCGAAGTATTACAATCTTTCTTAAATTTCTATTTGTGTTAATTGCATATAATTCTTCGACTATTAGATTTGAAGAGTCCACTGCAAGAATGATGGCTGTCACTTTTTTGTCGAAAATGAACCAAGACTGTCAATGCATAGCTTAAGACATATAGAATGTACATAGAGAGTTATATGGCATTAACACTGATAGTGTCCACACCTGTGGAGTAACGGTCAGCGCGTCTGGCTGCGAAACCAGGTGGCCCGGGTTCGAATCCCGATCGGGGCAAGTTACCTGGTTGAGGTTTTTTCCTGGGTTTTCCCTCAACCCAATACGAGCAAATGCTGGGTAACTTTCGGTGCTGGACCCCGGACTCATTTCACAGGCATTATCACCTTCATAACATTCAGACGCTAAATAACCTAGATGTTGATACAGCGTCGTAAAATAACCCAATAAAATAAAATAAAAACACTGATAGTCATTGTCCAGTAATGATCGGAAAATCACAGTTAAGCTTTGAGCGCTAAGCATTTCAAACTTTCAATCGCTTGTCCTGGAAAATGTATTCCAAATGACATCCATCGTTCTTGCAGTGGAGTCTTCAGTTATCTTCAACTTCTATCTGTGTAAAATTCGCATTTGTTCCTCCAAGTATTAGAATCTTTCTTTCATTAAAATGTGTGTTTATTTGTATATTTTTCCTTTTCTCTTCAAGTATTAGAGTCTTTGTTCATTTTTATTTCTTTTAATTTTGTATTTTTCTACCAAGTATAACAATCTTTCTTCCATGCGATTTTTATTTTTATTTTATGTTTTCTTCATTTTTCTCCAAGCATTAGAATTCTTGTTCCTTTTATATAATTTTTCTTTTTTTGCAAATATTACAATCCTTGTTCCATTTCTGTGTTAATTTCTTATAATTTTTATGTTCCCTCCGACTATTAGAATCTTTGTTTCGTTTCAGTTTTTGTATGTAATTTTGTTTGGCTGTAATTTTTCTTTTTCCTCCAAAAATTAGGATCATTGTTTCACTTCAAAAGTTATCTTCAGTTTTTTATATATTTTTGTTCATACTCCAAATATTAGAATATTTATTTCATTTCTATTTCTGTGCTTATTTGTTATGGGTATAATATTTGTTTCTCCTCAATGTATTAGAATATATGTTAATTTCAATTTGTGTGTTATTTTTGTTTATATACTGTATTTCTTTCTTTTTCTCTAACTATTACAATCATTATCTCTTTTCAGTTTGCATGTTCATTTTATACAGTTTTCTTTTTCTTTCAAGTATTAAAATTAGAATCTTGTTCCGTTTAAAATTCTGTGTTTATTTTGTGTAATTTTTCTTTTTCTTTGTTCCGTTTAAATTCTATGTT
>NC_091128.1:158241243-158261243 GCF_040183065.1 Periplaneta americana | reverse complement strand
TTAAGAGAACAATCTGGTTTATTTGACGTGTTATGTGAGACAATTATACACGGAGTAGGTTTTTTTCCTCCTGTTCGAAATCCTTTGTCATTATCTAATTAATTTGATGTCTTTTTTGTGAACTCATATCTGCAAAGTGTAGCTGCAATGAATAGAATTTATTCCTCGTTTAATTAAAATTAAATCGCTGCCAGATGTCCGAGTTGCCAGTCCAACTTCGCTTCTCCTCGCAGCAGCTGACTCCATCGGCTATTCTCGCAATATTATTTATCGTTCCAACTTTTCATCTTTAATTTAAAAATGAATATTTTTTCCCTCAGTCTGCCTTTTGCTTATTCGCGTATTCAAGGCCCGTGTGTGTTCAAGCCAGCTTTATGACGTCTTCTAAATAAAGAGTCAGACATTCGACTCCCGATTATGTGACGTCATTCCTCAATCATTTTTAATTTTCTTCGTGTTATTAACCCTAAATTGACTCAGTAAGCCAAGAGGGTAGTTAAAAAAAAACAGAAAAACGTACTAAATGTGAAAGAAACACTTCAAATTACAAAACTATTTTGAGGTCAATATTGAACTTCATATTCCGGCTCAGTTATTCATAGATTTCAGAAAGGCATATGACTCGGTTAAGAGAGAAGTTCTATATAATATTCTTATTGAATTTGGTATTCCCAAGAAACTAGTTCGATTAATTAAAATGTGTCTCAGTGAAACTTACAGCAGAGTCCGTATAGACCAGTTTCTAACTGATGCTTTTCCAATTCACTGCGGGCTAAAGCAGGGAGATGCACTATCACCTTTACTTTTTAACTTCGCTCTAGAATATGCCATTAGGAAAGTTCAGGATAACAGAGAGGGTTTGGAATTGAACGGGTTACATCAGCTTCTTGTCTATGCGGATGACGTGAATATGTTAGGAGAAAATCCACAAACGATTAGGAAAAACACAGAAATTCTAGTTGAAGCAAATAAAGCGATAGGTTTTGAAGTAAATTCCGAAAAGATAAAGTATGTGATTGTGTCTCGTGACCAGAATATTGTACGAAATGGAAATAAATATGAGAAATGCCTGTTATTATTCGGTTGAAAAGCTTTTCTCATGCAGTCTCCTGTCAAAAAATCTGAAAATTAGAATTTATAAAACAGTTATATTACAGTTTGTTCTGTATGGTTGTGAAACTTGGACTCTCACTTTGAGAGAGGAACAGTGATTAAGGATGTTTGACAATAAGGTTCTTAGAAAAATATTTGGGGCTAAGAGGGATGAAGGTACAGGAGAATGGAGAAAGTTACACAACACAGAACTGCACGCCTTCTATTCTTCACCTGACGTAATTAGGAACATAAAATCCAGACGTTTGAGATGGGCAGGGCATGAAGCACGTATGGGCGAATCCAGAAATGCATATAGAGTGTTAGTTGAGAGACCAGAGGGAAAAATACCTTTGGGGAGTCCGAGACGTAGATGGGAGGATAATATTAAAATGGATTTGAGGGAGGTGGGATATGATGATAGAGACTGGATTAACCTTGCTCAGGATAGGGACCAATGGCGGGCTTATGTGAAAGCGGCAATGAACCTGCGGGTTCCTTAAATCCATCTACAAATAAGGAATTCTTGCTGAATTGTGTGGACGTATTTATTGGAGCTTTAACTCTCAACACATTTGAAATGTGGATATGTAGAAGAATGGAGCCTATGAAATTGACAGACAGAATAAGATAGGTAGAGTGGGTGAAGAAAGAATAATGCTGAAACTGCAAATCCAGCTTTCAGATAAGGATACCTGTCAAGATGATTTGAATAATTGAATAATCGAACCCGGGACCTTTGGTTAAACGTAGCAATGCTCTTAACAACCGAGCTACCCAGGAACTCTACCCGACACCGACCCAATCTTTCCCTCTATATCCACAGACCTCGTCCACACCTGTGGAGTAACGGTCAGCGCGTCTGGCCTCGAAACCAGGTGGCCCGGGTTTGATTCCCGGTCGGGGCAAGTTACTTGGGTGAGGTTTTTTCCGGGTTTTTCCCTCAACCCAATATGAGCAAATGCTGGGTAACTTTCGGTGCTGGACCCCGGACTCATTTCACCGGCATTATCACCTTTATCTCATTCAGACGCTAAATAACCAAAGATGTTGATAAAGCGTCGTAAAATAACCTAATAAAAAATCCACAGACCTCAAAGTGGGCTGACAACCGTTAAGCAACCAACACTGAGTGCACACTAACTCTGTGTGACTTAAATTGTGGTTTTCTGTTAACGAACAGTGACGTGTATTATGCAGATCTAGCTTCCAGGTAAGGCTCTCTGTGAATAGGGCGCGGGTTCGATCCCCACTTGGTTGGATTTTTTCCGAGGTTTTCCCAACCGTAAGGCGAATGTCAGGTAATCTATGGCCTAATCTCTCCAAATACCATCTCGATATCACTAAATAACGTAGTAGTTAGTACAGCGTCCCTAAATAAATAAAAAAATCCCCTTTAAAATGGTATGTCTGAATTCAGGGTGCAATTTGAAATTGTAGAGTAGGGTTCAGGGTGAAATGATACAAACAGAAAACTCAATAACCAGTGGTCTTGAACTTCCCACACTAAAACTGAAATTTCAGAAATTCGATCCGAACAAATTTAATATAACATTGTAATGGTAATATGCGTTACAAGAGCGGTATGTTGAAGTTTTCATGTTGGAGGAAAAGTTTGAAAAAGCGAAACGTAGTTGACTTTTTTAATTTCCGAGAATTGAAAGAAAACATATCGCTCGTGTACCGTACATTATTTTGTACGAAGATCGTTTATTACATACCTGAAAGAGGAATTTCAAATTAGTTGGAATGAAATCTCCATCTTGGTTTCTGTTCAATGACGGCAAATTTGAAAACCAAAAATATCTATCTTCAACATTGTTGCTTTAAAATGTTTTCTGTGTTTACTATACTCCAGCAGGCCGTGATATACTGTACGTCTGTCTTTCCCCCCCCCCCCCCCAGTCTATAAATGAGAACTTAAAACAAACGGTAAGGTTATGTAATGATTTATTTTTCATTTTATTATTTTTGTGCGAGATCGTGCGTATTTGCTTGTTTTCCGCACAGAACCAATACGCGGTAAGTGTGAAATACCACATTCAGTATTCCCAACGTAATACACATAACAATTTCCCTCTTCTTACCGCTTAAGGGCGACATTCATTTTACTGCTTTAGGCTTTTAACATATTATTTTTACAGACGTTTAACATAGTAATAATTATAAATTGGAAACTTACCACTGCAATTTCACCTAAATTGCAATGTTAATTATTGTTTTTAAATATTTGCAAAATTTAAGTAAAGTCTACTACTCCACGAAACTTATTGCATTCCTGATACAAGTAACATTAAGGAAGCCGTGAAAAAAATCAACAAGATTCCAGATGCCGATGTTATTACTGCAATATGTTATATAAATAATGTTGTTAAAATATTAAAATGAAAAATAAATCATTACATAACCTTACCGTTTGTTTTAAGTTCGCATTTATGGACTGGGGGGAAAAAAAGACAGACGTATATCACGGCCTGCTGGAGTATAGTAAACACAGAAAACATTTTAAAGCAACAATGTTGAAGATAGATATTTTTGTTTTGCAAATTTGCCGTCATTGAACAGAAACCAACATGGAGATTTCATTGCAACTAATTAGAAATTCGTATTTCAGGTATGTAATAAACGACCTTCGCACAAAATAATGTAGGATACACGAGCGGTATGTTTGTTTTCATGTTCTCGGAAATTAAAAAAAGCTTAACTACGTTTCGCTTTTTCAATCTTTTCCTCGATCATGAAAACGTAAGCATACCGCTCTTGTAACGCATATTACTATTACAATATTATTTATATAACAAACTGCAGTAATAACCTCGGCAAGTTTAATTTTGCCGGTCAAGGAGATGCAGTAGCTTTAGTGGAGTTGTAGAATTTACTTAATTTTTGCAAATATTTAAAAACAATAATTAAAGTGCAATTTAGATGAAATTGCAGTCATAAGTTTCCAATTTATAATTATTACTATATTGAACTTCTCTAAAAATAATATGTTAGAAGCCTAAAGCAGTAAAATGAATATGTCACTTAAGCGATAAGAAGAGGGAAATTGTTATGTGTGTTACGTTGGGAATACTGAATGTGGAATTTTAGACTTATCGCGGATTGGTTTTGTGCGGAAAACAAGCAAATACGCACGATCTCACACAATAGTATTATGCGTTACAAGAGCGGTATGTTGACGTTTTCATGTTCGAGAAAAAGATTGAAAAAGCGAAACGTAGTTAAGCTTTTTTTAATTTCCAAGAACATGAAAACAAATATACCGCTCGTGTATCGTACATTATTTTGTGCGAACGTCGTTTATTACATACCTGAAATACGGATTTCTAATTAGTTGCAATGAAATCTCCATGTTGGTTTCTGTTCAATGACGGCAAATTTGCAAAACAAAAATATCTATCTTCAACATTGTTGCTTTAAAATGTTTTCTGTGTTTACTACACTCCAGCAGACCGTGATATACGTCGTCTGTCTTTTTTTTCCCCCAGTCTATGATGAATCTGGAATCTTGTTGATTTTTTCACGGCTTCCTTAATGTTACTTGGATCACGAATGCAGTAACTTTAGTGGAGTTGTAGAGTTTACTTAATTTTTGCAAATAATTAAAAACAATAATTAACAGTGCAATTTAGGTGAAATTGCAGTGGTAAGTTTCCAATTTATAATTGTTACTATATTGAACGTCTCTAAAAATAATATGTTAAAAGCCTAAAGCAGTAAAATGAATATGTCACTTAAGCGGTACGAAGAGGGAAATTGTTATGTGTGTTAGGTTGGGAATACTGAATGTGGAATTTTAGACTTTCCGCGGATTGATTTTGTGCGGAAACCAAGCAAATACGCACGATCTCGCACAAAATTCCTTGCAGAAGGAAAAGTTACATTTGTTCGTATCAAATTTCTACACATTAAAAGGATAAAACTAAAATTCTTTCAATCGAGTATCAACAGTAATCTCACTAGAGGTTTTGATTTATCTAGAGAAAATCAAAACTCGAGTGGGATTTAATTGACTGTTACACGATTAGAAGAAATTATATAAAGATTAGAAGTAACAAAGTACTCCAATACAATAAAATATTAATTGACTTACGAAAATACAACTGTCTTCAGATGTATTATTGTACCATCTCAACATTACAAATATTATGCTAGATGCATGCTAGATGGCAGCAGTGAGCAATGCCTTCTCGTCAAGTTCTCGATCTACACGTATACACGATGGCAATGTTACTAGTCAAGAAGGCTTTGTTGATTCAGTTTCATTTTTATTATTAAAACTTCAATTATCCGAATCCCAGTAATCAACGTCACTTGACAGATGATTTTCAATAAATCTTAATATTAAACAATCTCTGATACGTGACTATCCAGAATACCATATAGCAGAAGCTATAACATAACCTAACTAATATACACAAGTGTTAGAAAAGTTTTAATTAACGACGATGACATAAAAAATAAACATGAATAATTTTAAAAGGAATAATTATTGAATGTACAATGTTCAAATTTGAATGTGGTTGGTGGTTCAATTGATATTATATTGGACGTGTGCGTAATAGAAGTGGAACTCGTTGATGTACATGGTGTATCCCTCAACTTATTCAGGATTTCCGAATGGTGCTCTTCATTTATTTGTAAATAGGGTTTCAGGGAAGATGCATAGCTATGACCAGTGATCTTTATGAATTCTTGTTCTTGAATGCCAATGCTAGTCATATTTGAAAGTGCTGTGCATCGACTGGAGTGGTTTGTAATTTTCTGTTTTTTCAACGTCCAGACCAGTGCAGTTTGAAATGTTGGCAAACAAAGAAACAAATGCTAGGGACGCGATAAAATTGTGCGATAAGCAGCCGTGATTGGTTGAAAGACGTCCTTTCGTACCGTTTTATTGGTCAAAAGTGGTGTGACGTAGTAAAAGTGCAATAGTCATCATAATTCACTGCTCTCTTAAATTCACTGAGCATATTGGGAATTAAAGCAATGGCTTTCTCAAAATATTTTATGAAATGTTTCATATAAAACAATTTTTATCTTGAAAAGGAAGCACAAGTGAACAAAATTTTATTAAACATTTTTTTTTTTTTTTTTTGCGTTTGACTCACCAATAGGAAGATGACACGTCATCAGAATTCAAGATCAAGATAATCTGTAGCGTGTATTTTGTAACGGTAAGAGAAACAAAATTACACAGTAGATTACGAAAAGGAAGAATACAAAACTGAGCTTGGTTTGGACAGCCCTGGTTGCGGATTATTAACTTGTAATAAGCGTTTCTTTACGTCAAAGCGTTTCAGAATTCCCTTTGGAAAGAAAGCACAAAAGCTCGCTTTTAAAAAGTGCGGTCTAAATGAATCAAGTGAGCTGGCATGAATCATTCAGACGAATGTCGAGGAATGAAATATGAGAATTTTAGAAGACAGAACAAGTATTAGCAACCGCGGCGGGGGTCAAGATGTCTGCATTAGCAATTGAGGAGGTGCCAGCAAGAGTGGCATAAGGCTTATGCAGCTTTCAAGCTCGGGTCTTTATATTTTTGTGTTTCTCAATTACGTAATTTACAATACAAATGTTAAAAATGATGTATTTATTTTGTGAACAGGGACATACAGTGTAATATATTACTGATAACAGTAGAAACTTAGTGTAAAGTATAGAGTGGTATTTTTCTATTCCTCAATGGATATTTATTTTATTTATTTATTTATTTATTTATTTATTTATTTATTTATTTATTTTTATATATTTATTTGTTTATTTATTTTCTTATTTATTTATATTGTTGTTGTTGTTGTTGTTGTTGTTGTTTTCTAATGCCAGGCGTTTGACAATAAAGTCATTTGACCTCTTGCACTCCAATATTTTTCAAAGATATTATCATGACCAGCCACAGAAGCACAGATTTTGAGGTGTTCCGAATCCATTTCTTGGTTTGAGTTGCACAATGGGCAGTTAGGGGACTGATATGTTCCAATTCTATGCAGGTGTTTGGCCAAACAATTATGGCCTGTTGCCAATCTAAATGCAGCTACAGACGATTTGCGTGGTAAATCGGGAATTAACTGTGGATTTTGATGCAGGGAGTTCCATTTTTTCCCTTGGGATTGAGTTATCAAATTTTGTTTGTTGAAGTCTAAGTATGTAGATTTAATAAATCTTTTCACAGAGTAATACGTAGATTTAGTAACAGGTCTGTAAGTAGCAGTGCTGCCCTTCTTTACTAAAGCATCCGCATTCTCGTTTCCCAGGATTCCACAATGGGATGGTATCCATTGGAATACAATTCTTTTATTGAGTGATATTATTTATTTATTTACTTATTTATTTATTTACTTATATATTTATTTATTTATTTATTTTGCTAATAATTGTAACGTAATATATATATATATATATATATATATATATATATAGGCTATATACAGAAAAACTTTAGCTCGCCCCTGAAAGAGTAGAACTCGTGCTCAGGGGCGTATTCCTGAATTGAAATTAAGAAGTATATAATACAATTTGTCTTATGTCTACTTCGGAACAAGAATATATAAATTTAAATTTACAATTTTTCAATTTTTAGAAAATCTATACTTACATTTTTAAATTTAATACTAAAACTATTAGAATTGACAAGATTAGAATATTTAAATATAAATTTGTTATATATTTTTGGGCCTAGATTATTACTATGATTAAATACTATAGTAAATTGATTTTATAAATTCGTAAAGGTTCTCTTTTTGGCGCAGTGTTTTTTCTACGATAGCACAAATTCACATTAAATAAATATTTCAAGTTGTAGAGGTTATAAGATCACGATTTCACGACCGTCTAAACTCAGAACCATTAAGAAATAAGAATCCATGGAATTACAATCTGTTTTATTCATGATCACGATTTCATGGCCGTCTAAAACCTGCCATAATGAACAAAGCGGTTTGGAAAGATGAATGCTAAATCTTATTACCACAATGAATACTACAGATGTAAGCTCAGAATAATAAGGGCTAAAATGTAGATATGAATGTTAAATTTGTAATTTATTTGTGTTACGTGTAATATTTAACTAATGAAAGATCGACATTTATTCCCAATACTTTTCGATTGCTGGTAAAATTCATGTTATGAGAATAAGTTAATTAAGTAGTAAAATATCGCTGCAATCGAAAAGTATTGGGAATAAATTTGAATAAGGAACAAAAAAAAAGTTTCCTTCTCAGGCAGGATTCGAACCACGAAAGTCTTGGTTACCAGTTTATCGTGCTCTGATTTCACCTACAAGGGTCGGTCCGGTTTTTTTTTTTTTTTTTTTCCCCCCCTCTACTCTACATATCAGCCGGGACATCATTCATGGGGTAATAATGTACATTGTACACCACACTTTTACGAACATAATCTTCATCATTTTTAGAAATTACAGGTGAATTTACTTTGATGATGTTGATAATGTCGATCGTATTTCGAAAGCAATATGATGAGTTTTCGAAATCCATGTAGCAATCCACACCAGAGACTTCATTTCACAGCTGTTACCAAGCATTTCATTTGTTAGTTTGTCATTCTCTCGTTCCCACAGGAAATCTCCGAATCCTGCATAACAAACAAAACAAGATGTGGATTTACACACGGTCTGTATCCACATGACAATAAAATTGCGGTGCGTTTGTATTACGTGTCATTTCGTTCTACGTAACTTTCCATCCGTGATTTTGTTGTTTTTCATGTTTGGGAACTTCAATAAAACATCCAGTGCTGTAATTGGGAAGGACGTGTGGGCACACAGAGGGGGTTTTTCTAGTGATCTTGACCTTTAGGTCATCACTTTAATGATAACGCAGTGAATATTACGTGTGAAATCGAACAGGGGTGCTCTCAGGGATGAAAAGGAGGTTTCCACAATACGGATATGATTCCAGTCTTCCCTTGAGCACGGACTTCTTTACATTCTCAATGTCAATCCGTGTTTTCTCATAGGTCCGCACCCGATGTTGTGCTGGCATTTGTTTTTTAACTAAATACATTTATATCGAAGGAGCAGTAGAAAAGGTCGGATGACGTAAGTAGGTAACGGAATAAGGCAACGAAAAATATATTTGTGCGAGATGGTGCGTATTTGCTTGTTTTCAGCACAGAACCAATACGCGGTAAGTGTGAAATACCACATTCAGTATTCCCAACGTAACACACACAACAATAATTTCCCTCTTCTTACCGCTTAAGCGCCATATTCATTTTACTGCTTTAGGCTTTTAACATATTATTTTTAGAGACGTTTAACATAGTAATAATTATAAATTGAAAACTTACCACTGCAATTTCACCTAAATTGCAATGTTAATTATTGTTTTCAAATATTTGCAAAAATTAAGTAAAGTCTACTACTCCACGAAACTTATTGCATTCCTGATACAGGTAACATTAAGGAAGCCGTGAAAAAATCAACAAGATTCCAGATGCCGATGTTATTACTGCAATATGTTATATAAATAATATTGCTAAAATATTAAAATGAAACAATAAATCATTACATAACCTTACCGTTTGTTTTAAGTTCGCATTTATAGACTGGGGGGGAAAAAAGACAGACGTATATCACGGCCTGCTGGAGTATAGTAAACACAGAAAACATTTTATAGCAACAATGTTGAAGATAGATATTTTGGTTTCCGAAGTTGCCGTCATTAAACAGAAACCAACATGGAGATTTCATTGCAACTAATTAGAAATTCCTCTTTCAGGTATGTAATAAACGATCTTCGCACAAAATAATGTACGATACACGAGCGGTATGTTTGTTTTCATGTTCTCGGAAATTAAAAAAGCTCAACTACGTTTCGCTTTTTCAATCTTTTCCTCGATCATGAAAACGTCACCATACCGCTCTTGTAACGCATATTGCTATTGTGCGAGATCGTGCGTATTTGCTTGGGTTCCGCACAAAACCAATCCGCGGTAAGTCTAAAATTCCACATTCAGTATTCCCAACCTAATACACATAACAATTTCCCTCTTCTTACCGCTTAAGTGACATATTGATTTTACTGCTTTAGGCTTTTAACATATTATTTTTAGAGACGTCCAATATAGTAATAATTATAAATTTGAAACTTACGGCTGCAATTTCACCTAAATTGCACTGTTAATTATTGTTTTTAAATATTTGCAAAAATTAAGTAAACTCTTCAACTCCACTAAATTTACTGGATTCGTGATGCAAGTAACATTAAGGAAGCCGTGAAAAAATCAACAAGATTCCAGATGCCGATGTTATTACTGCAATATGTTATATAAATAATATTGTTAAAATATTAAAATGAAAAATAAATCATTACATAACCTTACCGTTTGTTTTAAGTTCGCATTTATGGCCTGGGGGGAAAAAAAGACAGACGTATATCACGGCCTGCTGGAGTATAGTAAACACAGAAAACATTATAAAGCAACAATGTTGAAGATAGATATTTTTGTTTTACAAATTTGCTGTCATTGAACAGAAACCAAGATGGAGATTTCATTGCAACTAATTAGAAATTCCTCTTTCAGGTATGTAATAAACGACCTGGCACAAAATAATGTACGATACACGAGCGGTATGTTTTCTTTGAATTCTCGGAAATTAAAGAAGCTCAACTACGTTTCGCTTTTTCAAACTTTTCCTCGAACATGAAAACTTCAACATACCGCTCTTGTAACGCACATTACTATTTTTTTGTGTAACATGCCAGATGATTCGTGGTCTGTCTCAGTAATATACATGGTGATTCACGAATAATAATAGTAATAATAATAATAATAATAATAATAATAATAATAATAATAATAATAATAATAATAATAATAATAGTTTCATTTTCCCTGGCAGAGTTAAGACCATCAGGCCTTCTCTTCCATTCAACCAGGATCAAATCACGAATAATGACCCGCATTTTAGAAAACAGTTCTAGAGGCCATTTTGAGCATAAAATGCCATAATATGAACATGGCTCTTATCATAGCTGATTCAATTCTACAAAAGTAGCAGTGGGTTTTGAGTGGAATTAAAAGTTATTCACTTAAAATACACAAAAATATTACTTCAAAAAACTATATTAATCATAAAATAAACATACCACCTCAGTTCGGAAGCAGATTCTCAAATATCCCTCCTTCTATTTCAATCCATTTGGTCGCACGGATGTGAACGGCGCTTAGGATTCTGTACCTCGTCACGACTGTCCCCGATAATCCGATAATCGCAGTTGATATATCTTCCCCTTCACCTCCGTATTTCACGTTACAGCACAACCCTCCGTTTAGTTCACGTTTCAATGTTACGATGCAAGCAACTCCAAAGCCTGATTCACAGTGTGACGTTTGGATTCTTACGAATAACTTGCAAACTAATAATAATCGGACTCGTGTTCATATGAAATTTTATGCTCAAAATGGCCTGTAGAACTGATTTCTGAAGCGCGGGACATTAGTCGTGAATCACCCTGTGTATTGCAGTCAGTGTCAATGGAGAATGTGGGATGAGAAACATTTAAAAGGGACGAGTAAATATGTTCTTGTAAAGGAGGCTGGAGCTGAGAAGAACTGAATATGTAAGCTCCAAGCCTGTTGGCCATCTGTCTCACTCAGAGTTTCGCTGTTCCCCTGAAGAAATTTCAGAGAATTTTAAAGGAGAAGGCCGAAAATGGCCGTGACGTAATAGCTTCCACATGAAAGGAAAAGAAGCACGACAGCTCTTTCTAGCGCCGAGATTATCAAAACGTAAAGCTGTAACTCCACGGTCTCCATGCACTTTCATAGAATCATCTTTACTTAGCTATTTTTATTGGTGTTGTGGGATTTAATCGATTGATCTAATTGATTAATCGATCAGTTTCTGTTGTAAGATCAATCGATCAAGTCCACACCTGTGGAGTAACGGTTAGCACGTCTAGCCGCGAACCCAGGTGGCCCGGGTTCGATTCCCGGTTGGGGCAAGTTACCTGGTTGAGGTTTTTCCGGGGTTTTCCCTCAACCCAATATGAGCAAATGCTGGGTAACTTTCGGTGTTGGACCCCGGACTCATTTCACCGGCATTATCACCTTCATCTCATTCAGACGCTAAATAACCTTAGATGTTGATAAAGCGTCGTAAAATAACCCAATAAAATAAAAAAAAATCACTCCATCAAAAATATTTAATCGAATAATCGAGTCGATTAAAATTAATCGGTTGTAGTTGATATTAATTATTATTTTGTTAATACAAACCCATACTAAAATTTCTGACAATATTTCTCTCTCGGAATTTGCTTACTTAAAAGCACAATAGTACTGTTATTTTCTTACTGTAAGTCAGGTAGAGTAGGGAAAATCTTTGCACAAACACTTCAGAAAGAGATGGAGATATGAGGACAGTGACCTAGTCTACCTCTATTGAAAGTTGAAACACAATGCGAAACCCTTATTAAGTTTTATGGTTTTCCAAGAAAACTTCCACCTTGTTGTCAGCTCTTCTTCCTAGCATATGAAATATATATTTTTCTGGGATTCGTCCCCCTCATCCCTTATAAAATAGCCATGTCTACACTTCTCTTTCTAAAATCTGGTAATTCGATTACAATAGGGGCCAGTCTTCTGTTTCGATCGCTGTATTGTTGCAGTTTCTGTACTGAGTTTGTATATGAAGGTCGTGTGTTTAGTTTGATAAAGAAAAAAATCAGTTTTCTGTGGTTTGTGAAAATTGTAAACTCCATTATGTCATATGAGAATCTGAGAGGTAAACTCGGTGAAACGTTTGGATTTAAATTGAACGATCGTGGAGAAGTGCTTGATACAAAAAAAAATTGTTCGTGTTTAGTGATGCAGGGAACATTGTTACTAAACGTAGAGCGGCACTTAATTCGGAGCATGTGAATGCACTCACATGTTTAAAATCATGGAGGAAGCAGTATTAACTAGGTGAGTCTTCATACTTTCTGTTATTTATGTTTGTCTCAAAAATTCCCGGAGAAATTGACACAATAAATTATAAGCCTCATAATAAATATGTTAGTAAATAATTAAAATAGTTGTTTTGTAATATAAAAATACAATATATACAGATATACAACATTTAATACTTATGCTTATCACCGAACACAAGTTAAATTTAACAATAATTGTGTATTACAGTATATTAAAACATTTTTAACTCGACGAAAACTCGATTAATCTCGATTAATCGATTAAATTGAAATAGTTAATCGATTAATTATGTTGATCGATCAACAGCACTAATATTTATATTTCTGATGTATTATTCATCTTTTGTTAATGGGTCCGATGTAAATCAATATGTGTCGTCCAAACAAGTGATCGGAAAATTCAGTTGTGCTACGCACATTGTATTACATTTCCATCCATTTAATTTGTTGATTGCATCATTCGATTTTTTTTTACATTTGATGTATTGCCGCTCATAAGATAATGGCTTAACATTCCGCTCTACCAGATTCGAACTGATTCAAATTTAACGTCACGCTAGGCACACCTTTCATTCGCGTCTCTGAAACTCATTTTTTTAATGTCCATGGACAAATCTGTTACCATGGTTACAAACCCAAAAAGGAAAAAAAAAATAATTGAACGGCTACGAACTTCATTGCTTTATGAAAACAAGCGTGTTTTCACTAACATTATGACTGCCTGCGTGGTCTAGTGGAAGCATGCTGGCTTACAGATGTGGAGGTCCCTGGTTTGATTCCTGCACCCGGCTCTCGGAGAATTTTTCTTGAAGAACATAAATTTTCTGGGTGTCTAAAGTCTGGAAATTTATATGAATGTGGGTGTGAATGCGAGTGTGCCGGGTTATTAATAAAATTATTAAAAACAGTCTTCAAAAATATAAAATACGAGTACAGTATATCGGGACATGCGCTGGGCACAAACCTGAACCTCACATTGTTAACATGTAACGCCAACACTTAGCACAGAAAGCCCTAAGAAAAACTAGAGAGTTAACAATGAATGAAAAAGAAAAGAGTAAGCTTGTGTTTCTAAAATAATCTGGCATTTTAAAAACATGAGTTAATTTAGTCGCTTGCAATGTATTACAGTATTCATACTGTACGTTCTATCTGGTTTATGGTATATTTTTGTTTCAAATCACTAATAGAAGTTAGAGACTAGCCGTGCCTTGGGCTGGGGTATGGAATGAGGGTTGGTTCGAGTCCACGTGAAGGGAAAAAATGTCTCATGAAATTTCTTAAGTCAGCTATAACAATAGGGAAAGGAATTAACCATATGTTACCCCCTGTATAAGTTGGATGATTGTTCACCTCTGCTCAGACATGTGAACGTGAGTTTAGAATTCGGCTGAACTGTTTTTCTCTTAATTGTTGTAGCGTCACAATATTATTATTATTATTATTATTATTATTATTATTATTATTATTATTATTATTATTATTATCAAAAGAAGAAGAGAAGTGAATTCTTAAAAAAGCAAGGATATCTTCTCGGCAATAGAACTGATAAATATATTTTAAAAATTACGAAATAATATTCCACACCTGTGGATTAACGGTTAGCGCGTCTGGCCGCGAAACTAGGTGGCCCAGGTTCGATTCCGGGTCGGGGCAAGTTACTTGGTTGAGGTTTTTTCCGGGGTTTTCCCTCAACCCAATATGAGCAAATGCTGGGTAACTTTCGGTGCTGTACCCCAGACTCATTTCACCGGCATTATCACCTTCATCTCATTCAGACGATAAAATAACCTAAGATGTTGATAAATCGTCGTAAAATAACCTACTAAAATAAAAATAAAACGAAATTATAACAAAGTGAAAGCAGCAAATGTCTTACCAATTAAAATTGTCAGGCGAATTAACTCAGTGATTAAGTCCAAATGACAGTGAAATAAAATATTAATATTTATAGTTTAATTTCATATTTTCCACAACAATTCTAATTACATTATTACAGAAAATGATTATATTTCAAAATTCACAGTTACTCGTCATATATTCCACCGAGATTTATTCGAGCCTGAAAACATACGCTCCATCGTTAGGCTACATCCCACTGTACCGCTGGTCTAGCACTAACGTGTATTGAACTCGCTTCCATGAAGATCCACCGCACCATGAAGCTGTGTTATTGTTTCAAATTAGGTTTGCGTTATGATGAATTTCAAAGTTTGAAGCAGATAATAACCCGTGTTTTGTTTAACCTGACCTACAGGGTCACGTGCTTCTTTGTGCACGCGTTGCCATAGCAACGATGCTAATTAAGCAACTAGTTGCCCTTTTTGTTACAGACCAGTAAAACACGTTCTGATGTGTTGTTTCAGGTTCTGAAGGCTTCCCCCAGGCTGCAGCACCGTAAGTAAACAGACTACAACTTATTTAGCGATATTTGACACAACAGACTTCAGAAACTGTCATCTGTTAGGGGCAAAGCCATTTTGTCAGGTGTCATTTAACCCCTTTCCCTGTCTCTTACGTTTACAAGCTATTTCACGCTGTATTCTTATTCTAAATTTGATCAGTATTGATCTAATATTATCTTCTATTAATCTACAGTCAAACGAAATGTAGGATGACGATAACAAATTGATCTTATTTTATTCAGTATGTACCAGTCAATTTATCAAGGAATGATGTACATGAAATATAATAATTTTAGTACTAGTCTGTCTGTGTACAGCGATTTCTACTAAACTATTGGACGGATTTGTTCATATTCAGTATATAAGAGTCAATTTATCATGGAATGATGGACATGAAATATAATAATTTTAGTACTAGTCTGTCTGTGTACAGCGATTTCTATTAAACTATTGGACGGATTTTGTTCATTTTCAGTATCTACAAGTCAATTTATCAGGGAATGATGGACATGAAATATAATAATTTTAGTACTAGTCTGTCTGTGTACAGCGATTTCTACTAAACTATTGGACGGATTTTGTTCATTTTCAGTATCTACGAGTCAATTTGTCAGGGAATGATGTACATGAAATATAATAATTTTAGTACTAGTCTGTCTGTGTACAGCGATTTCTACTAAACTATTGGACGGATTTTGTTCATTTTCAGTATCTACAAGTCAATTTATCAGGGAATGATGGACATGAAATATAATAATTTTAGTACTAGTCTGTCTGTGTACAGCGATTTCTACTAAACTATTGGACGGATTTTGTTCATTTTCAGTATCTACGAGTCAATTTGTCAGGGAATGATGTACATGAAATATAATAATTTTAGTACTAGTCTGTCTGTGTACAGCGATTTCTACTAAACTATTGGACGGATTTTGTTCATTTTCAGTATCTACAAGTCAATTTATCAGGGAATGATGGACATGAAATATAATAATTTTAGTACTAGTCTGTCTGTGTACAGCGATTTCTACTAAACTGTTGGACGGATTTGTTCATATTCAGTATATAAGAGTCAATTTATCATGGAATGATGTACATGAAATATAATAATTTTAGTACTAGTCTGTGTACAGCGATTTCTACTAAACTATTGAACGGATTTTGTTCATTTTCAGTATCTACGAGTCAATTTATCAGGGAATGATGTACATGAAATATAATAATTTTAGTACTAGTATGTCTGTGTACAGCGATTTCTACTAAACTATTGAACGGATTTTGTTCATATTCAGTATCTACGAGTCAATTTATCAGGGAGTGATGTACATGAAATATAATAATTTTAGTACTAGTCTGTCTGTGGACAGCGATTTCTACTAAACTATTGGACGGATTTTGTTCATATTCAGTATCTACGAGACAATTTATCAGGGAATGATGTACATGAAATATAATAATTTTAGTACTAGTCTGTCTGTGGACAGCGATTTCTACTAAACTATTGGACGGATTTTGTTCATATTCAGTATCTACGAGACAATTTATCAGGGAATGATGTACATGAAATATAATAATTTTAGTACTAGTGTGTCTGTGGACAGCGATTTCTACTAAACTATTGGGCGGATTTTGTTTTTCATATTCAATATGTACGAGACAATTTATCAGGGAATGATGTACATGAAATATAATAATTTTAGTACTAGTCTGTATACAGCGATTTCTACTAAACTATTGGGCGGATTTTGTTCATATTCAGTATCTACGAGTCAATTTATCAGGGAATGATGTACATGAAATATAATAATTTTAGTACTAAGTCTGTCTGTGTACAGCGATTTCTACTAAACTATTGGGCGGATTTTGTTTGTTCATATTCACTATCTAGAAGTCAATTGTCAATTTATCTGAGAATATGTTCCCTCAATGCTTCGAGTAAAACCACTTAAATTTCCCTGCTGGCAACTCTTTCAGAAATAGATAAAGTAAAACAGACCGATTCCCAATTTTATATATAAAAAATTGAATGTTTTTCTTGCTATAATTTCATTAAAATTTCAAAATATAGAAGTGGCTAAACTCTTTAAGGCCAAACATCGAATTATTATTTTTATCACACTACATAATCTTTGCCATGGTAACCACTTTCGCTTTTGTTTATTGTGAAAGTCCCAAGCTAACTACATGTTATCAGAGGAAGGTCATGGAATCGAATATATGTTATAGACAAGTAAACAAGTGAACGATTAAAGATGTGCAAACGGCCATTTTAGTCTGTTGCAGAGAGAGAGAGCTAGATGCGCATGCAGATTATGCGTCGCTGCAGTTGATGGGTTTATCATATACTGCGCCTATGTGAGGACGACTAGCACATACAGGCTATTTGTATTGGTTGAACGAGGAGGCCCTTTGATCACATACCAAACAGATTAGAATTAAATGTGTGTAGCTTACTTGCTAGCGAACTATTTATTGACACACATACAGCACCACGCAGAAATACTTGCATGCTAGCTATATAAAAACTGAGAGATCAATTCGTAATACAGGGTGATGCAAAATAAATTGGCACTTATCCCGACCACATTTCAGTGAACAGTAGTTTGAAAGGAACTAAATAGTACAGCCTGTAAGGATGCAAATATTTTTAAATACAGGGTGATTCAGATCACCAGTAACAGTAATTTATTTCGGAAACTAGTGCATGAAAATTTTCGAGACAAAAATATGTATATCTAAACCACATGTGAACTTTCACTTGAGCTTGATTTCATCAATCAGCCTTAACAGGAAGTAGGGTCAGTGGCGTATCACTTTAAACTTTCAAATGGGAGTCGGGTCAAATAGGGTACCATTTGATAGAGCTCTTCAAAACAAACAACTTTCATAAAAAAACGTTTTTATCAATTCCTACTCTTTCAATGAGAAAACGTACAAAAAGACAATGTCATCAATATTGAGAAATGTTAAAAGACGAAAATGCAAACAAGGCAATTAATGTTGACATGTTACTGAAAGGCTGGACAATTCCATTAATTTTTTATAAATTTTCAAACTATCTGCCGTTCTGAGCGGCACACACCTGTACTCTTCTTCTAACACTGTCAGTGACTCCTAATACTTCGGCGTGGTCAAGTGACTGGCAGAGTACGAATTGATAAAAACGTTTCATATGAAAGTTGTTTGTTTTGAAGAGCTCTACCAAATGGTACCATATTTGACCCCGACTCTCATTTGAAATTTTAAAGTGATACGCCACTGACCCTACTTCCTGTTAGAGCTGATTGATGAAATCAAGCTTAAGTGAACATTCACATGTGGTCTAGTTATAAATATTTTTGTCTCGAAAATTTTCTTGCTCTAGTTTCCGAAATAAATTACTGTTACGGGTGATCTGAATCACCCTGTATATACACAGTATAAATTATACTATTTTGCTCATGTACTAATGCACCGATAATGTGTAAGAACCTATCGAGTTTTAACCAATCAAAGGAAACTATCAAATGCAATCTTGTCGCACCTGATGCGCATTTATTTAATAGGCCTATCTTGTCGCACCTGATGTTCAGATGTTAGATATTTTCATTGTTTCCTTAACAGTACAGTGGGCCGTGATATTGCGTGGTGGCCATGGTAACAAATGTAAGTATTAAATATCTTAATCTCTGAAAGTTATAAATTATTTATTAATATATTCGGTAAATAATCTTATTCAAATATCGTCCACACCTGTGGAGTAACGGTCAGCGCGTCTGGCCGCGAAACCAGGTGGCCCGGGTTCGAATCCCGGTCGGGGAAAGTTACCTGATTGAGATTTTTTCCGGGGTTTTCCCTCAACCCAATACGAGCAAATGCTGGGTAACTTTCGGTGCTGGACCCCGGACTCAATTCACCGGCATTATCACCTTCATTTCATTCAGACGCTAAATAACATAGATGTTGATACAGCGTCGTAAAATAACCCAATAAAATAAATATTCAAATATCACACGAGTTCTCCTATCTTGTCGATAATTCAATAACTGAAAGTACCGAGTTGAAAATAAAATGTTATAACCTCAAATATTTGTTTAATTTTGCTGTTTCACTAATCATAATTTCTACCGCTATTGTCAAATGTGTACCATGAATTTCATATTGCAGGAGGCCAAGACCATGCTGGGCAAAGAAAATATGTAGCGTATTATGTACGTTAGAAATTTAAATACCTTATTGAATAATGTTATAATCAGGCTGCGCTACTTTTTTATTAACTAATTATTTATTTATTATTATTCGCGAAATAGTATTAGTATAGTCTATTACATACAGTCACGAAGCTCAATACGTAGGGAATATGCATCCATAGATAGTTGCTAGGATTGCTACTATCGTCTCATCACAGACAATGCGAAATAGTACCGGCACAGTTTATTGTTCCTAGTACTCTCCACAACTCAAGCTTCGTGACTGTATATGCTAGGCTGTGGTATTAGTCAAATATCACTCTACTGGCACGGGAAGAGAAACATCTCTTGTTATGTTACCTGCTATAATGAAAAGTATTGACTGCCATAATCCACAGAAA
>NC_091128.1:158108743-158238743 GCF_040183065.1 Periplaneta americana | reverse complement strand
GTTACAGAATAAAATTCCACTTCTGATAAACACAGATATCCGAATTACTATTAATATCTCATCTACTTAAAAGGGAGCATCACTTACTTGAAGCTAGACCAAGCGTGGATAAGTAAAAGAGCTATTTATGCAGTTTGTAAATAGAAACATTTCTGTACTGGTGGCATGCCACACAGATGTTACATAGGCCTACTTAATTTTATTTATTATCACAGATGGGTACACACACTTCCATATCGCGGGTAAGTTACAGAATAAAATTCCACTTCTGATAAACACAGATGTCCGAATTACTATTTATATCTCATCTAGTACTTAAAAGGGAGCATCACTTACTTGAAGCTAGACCAAGAGTGGATAAGTGAAAGAGCTATTTATGCAGTTTGAGTGTAAATAGAAACATTTCTGTACTGGTGGCATGCCACACAGATCTTACATAGGCCTACTTAATTTTATTTATTATCACCAAAGCTCGGAACTTGGGAACTTGTGTCTTTGCACGTGACTAAGCGACCGGACTTCAATGTCAACAAACTCCCGCTTCCAGCACAGAGGTACTGTCAGGTCTGCTACAAAAGTGGTTTCTGGCTGCAACAACATAATGATAATATTACGGTAGGTTGAAACACGTAATTTTATAGCATATATATATATAATAAAAATAAACATGAGAACTATATCAAATTTACTGTTCTGCTGTGTACAGTTTATTACAGTGTATGACTATCTACATTCGAAGATTTTTCGGTAGCAGACTTAAAATACTGAATGTTTTCACTGTTACTGTTTTCTGTTCGATTTTCAGCAGTTCCTAGCCGATCTCGTACCTGAGAAAGATAAGTATATCCTAAATTTTTCTCGAAAATAGTTTTCAATTAGTGTGTCGCTACTAGGGCAAGCCCCTCTACGTTTCGATCCATGGCTATGGACAGACTTTTCTACAATTTGAGGGACTGCAATGCCTTTCAATGAATTTCGTTTCCAGCCTCTAGTTTGTGTGTGGCACAACTTACAAAATATAAACTCTCCATTCGAAAAAAATAATGTATCTCCTCCGAATTCTCCACGAAATTCTGTATCTTAAATTTAAAACAAAATGTATTTTCAAACTTCTATAATACCCATTCGAAATAACACGTATTTTCTATTTCCTCAAACAGACCGTTTATCTTTAATTCTCTGAATGTCACTGGCTTCGACATAACAGTTTCTTCGTCCGTCTTCCTGTCATTAGTTGTGGCCACTTTCTTAGTACACACGACTGTCCCTGAGCACTTGCAGCGTGAGCTTTGTGTACGTTGTACCTGTAACCTTACTCATGCACACGACACAAGTCCCCAAGTTCCGAGCTTTGATTATCACAGATGGGTACACACACTTCCATATCGCGGGTAAGTTACAGAATAAAATTCCACGTCTGATAAACACAGATATCCGAATTACTATTTATATCTCATCTACTTAAAAGGGAGCATCACTTACTTGAAGCTAGACCAAGCGTGGATAAGTGAAAGCGCAGTTTGAGTGTAAATAGAAACATTTCTGTACTGGTGGCATGCCACACAGATGTTACATAGGCCTACTTAATTTTATTTATTATCACAACAAAAATGCTTGTCGGCATAGAAACAGAATGCTACTGATATTAATGTTATATGATACAGAGGGATCATATGCGGAGACTAGGGGTTGAATTCATAGTCGTCACTTATAAAATGAGGAAACACTTAAGTAATGAGAATTTCCTTGGCACTTATTACAGATCGTATTGCAGAGACGCTACTCATTCATATGCCCTGAGCATTCCCTTGATATCGAAAGAAATATGGCAACATGGCTGGACGTGAGCGCTTTCCTACATTCAATTGTTTTCCAGCGCCTTCAAATTGTTAAATCGGCATTATTGTCATACACAAATATAGAAGTAAATATTATAGAGCTAAAAATTATACAAGATGTCCAGAAAGCATTTTAAAGAAAAGAAAGAAGTGAGCTAAGATAAGTAGTTATGAAATATGGAGATATCGTCGAAAGTAAAAAAAATTGATAAGAAATTGACATAGAACAAAATTGCAGTTGAGTTTAATGCAAACTCCGGAAATATTCCTGTAAGTAAATCATTTTCATTTATTTTTCAGTTATTTTTACGCTATACAAAGTGGAAATGATATAATTACGCAAATTTTAACAACACTTTGTTGGGACATGAATACTTTTCGAAAAAAAAAAAGCCGCTGAAATCTACCTGAAATGCTGCTGTATCATAAAATCCCAAAGCAACCAGTACTTCCAGCAGTGGCGAAATCGGTAAGCCTCATGGTTGTATTGTGAATTTAAATGAGACACCAGAATATTCACAACAGTGTTCTTGTCGATACGGTATCTCCTTTTAAATTGTCGATCATTATACATCTCTAAAGGGTTTTCCATATCTCTGATATACTCGTAAATTTTGCTTGCTGAAACTCATTTTCATTTTAATTACAGAACTCAATAAATTAAATTAAATCATAATCATCATCCATTGTATACCGAATCAGCTGATTACAATGCATATAAGGAAACACTTGAGTAAGCTGACAAGCTACCTTATTTGAATAAGTGTTCATTTCAGTGGGATTTATGCATTGGAAATTATTATAAGCAACTGCTTAAGTGTTTCCTTACGATAAGTGTTGACTATGAATTCGGCCCTAAGAGGAAGGCAGAAAATAGGAAAGATTGGAGAATGCTGGGTTTGCGGTGCAAGACCTGCCCTTGGGCAGAACACTTATATATGTATGTATGTATGTATGTATATATGTATGTTTGATATAGTACAATACAGGGCTATTCAAAAAGAAGGAGCAGATTTCAAACATTATTTCTTCCAAACTACAAAAGATAGAAACACGATTCCACCGTTCCTGGACAGAGAAAGATTCAATGTTGTATGCATTCAATATGAGCACCATGTGTTACACGACAAATATCAAAACGGTGGCTCATTTCTTGCCACACATGAATCAGCTGGTCTCTAGTTATCGAATTCACAGCTTCAACAATTCGATGTATCAGACTTTCAAGAGTGTCAGGCATAGGGGGGATAAAAACACGGTCTTTTACGTAACCCCACAGATAAAAAATCACAAGGAGTGAGGTCTGGAGACCTGGGAGGCCACCGGCGATTAAGTTGATGTTCTCCTCCTCCTCTTCCAATCCAACGTCTGGAATGGTGTCATTCAGGTAACGTCGGACGTGGTTAGAGAAATGAGGCGGGGCACCATCTGGTAAATCTGCTTATGACGAGGCGGTTGTTTATTATACTGACGGCGAAAAGCACGTTGAACTTCAATAATGTACTCTAGGTTTGCTAATTGCAGCACATAAAATGCTCTTTCCTGTTATGTCGCCATTTTACTACAGACAATCAACAGCGCATGACAAGGAACCGCGCCAATGCGGCCGTGATTGGAACTTCTACCCGGACTGTTCAAAATTTAAACTGTCGTCTGTCCAGGAACGTTGGAATTGTGTTTCTATTTTTTGTAGTTTGGGAAAAATAAATACTTGAAATCTGCTCCTTGTTTTTGAATAGTCCTGTATATGAGATGTTATAGTAGGCGGAGGAAGAAGAATAAAGTGCATAAGATTTGCTGATGATAATGGCGTTGTTAGCAGAAGAGGAGATGATACTAAGAGATATGCTATTGGAGCTAAATGACAGCTGTGAACAGATAAATGCAAATAAGAGGAAGACCATGGATATGGAAAGAAAATAAAGAAGGTAAACGTGCGAATTCTATAATCTTTTCGCTGTAAGAAAAATCCTAATATAAACAATAGCACGTGACTGAAGTGAGGCTTCATTGGCCACTGTTTGGCGCCATAGATTCTCAGTACATGTTCCCGCCTACTGTTGTACATTCTGTTTCATGTTAAACATTTCCCGTTACTCGTCAAGTAGGCCTAACGACACTACTGTGCATTTGTTTGCTTAGGAAACATTTACTTCATAATTACTGTAATTAAAACTCACTTAACTTATTATATACATTTAAAACTATTTGTTTTTGTCCTCTTTTGAGAGGGTTTCCACTCTTATGGTTAATAACCACACACACCGAGGATGCAGAAGCCATACTTCAGTACCACGTGCTTACGTGAACAACTACGAGCTCAAGTGACGCCAGTTTGTTACAAGAACAGACTACCTCGGTATTACTGTTGGCATTCATCCGCGTTCATAGTACATAACAAAATATAAAAGTAGCTTTTCTTTTACATATCGTTTTACATCTGAGTGAAGTTATATGTTTCATCGTATTTAGCAACTAGAATTCAATTTTTTATTTTCAAATAATACAAGATGATAGTTTCCAAATACGGACTATATTTTCCTGCGTCATGTGAGTGTTTCGACTGTGAGCCAATCACGGGTATGACAGCAACGTGCATGTTTACATTAGGATTTTTCTTACAGCGAAAACAGTATAAATGAGGCAGTAGAGCAAGTAGACAGCTTCAAATACTTGGGGTGTACTATAAGCAGTAACATGAGCTGCTGCCAGGAAGTCAAAAGGAGGATAGCAATGGCAAAGGAAGCTTTTAATAGAAAAAGGAGCATCTTCTGCGGACCTCTGGGGGAAAAAAAAAACTACAGAAGAGGCTGGTGAAGTACCCAAGACATGTGTAGGCTCCATTTCCAGCTCTCTTTACCTAAACACAGAGTATGCTATGGACGAAACTAACACACGTCCTTCTTCCTTAAGGCTTCAACTTCAACTTACGTAATTTTCGTTGGTGTTGCGTAATTCACTTCACAGCTCTACCAACCTATGCATTATTTATGAAATGGCCCTCGTATAGTAGTAATATATGCGTTACAAGAGCGGTGTGTTGAAGTTTTCATGTTCGACGAAAAGTTTGAAAAAGCGAACGTAGTTGAGCTTTTTTAATTTCCGAGAATTGAAAGAAAACATACCTCTCGTGTATCGTACATTATTTTGTGCGAAGATCGTTTATTACATACCTCAAAGACGAATTTCTAATTAGTTGCAATGAAATCTCCATCTTGGTTTCTGTTTAATGACGGCAACTTCGGAAAACCAAAATATCTTTCTTCAACATTGTTGCTATAAAATGTTTTCTGTGTTTACTATATTCCAGCATGCCGTGATATACGTCTGTCTTTTTTTTTCCCCAGTCTATAAATGCGATTGATTTTTTCACGGCTTCCTTAATGTAACTTGCATCACGAATGCTGTAACTTTAGTGGAGTTGTAGAGTTTACTTAATTTTTGCAAATACTTAAAAACAATAATTAACAGTGCAATTTAGGTGAAATTGCAGTGGTAAGTTTACAATTTATAATAATTACTATATTGAACGTCTCTAAAAATAATATGTTAAAAGCCTAAAGCAGTAAAATCAATATGTCACTTACGCGGTAAGAAGAGGGAAATTGTTATGTGTGTTAGGTTGGGAATACTGAATGTGGAATTTTAGACTTACCACGGATTGCTTTTGTGAGGAAACCAAGCAAATACGCACGATCTCGCACAAAATAATTTTATCTCGAAAAGGAAGCAAAAACGAGCAAAATTGTATTAATTTTTTTTTTGTTTGAAATATGTCAAAGAATAAGCCTCTAAAATTAATGACATCACAGAATCAGGTCCATGATTTCCGAAGCCTTGAGGAAGAAAGGTCTCACTGTGCACGAAGAAGTCCATGGCATCTCTCAAGAGGGATCCTGTCGGCGAATTGACATGCTTGTCATTCCACCAGGCTCTACATCCGCCTACATTATCGACCCGACAGTCAGGTTCGAGGCACAGGAACAACAGCCCGCTGACCAGGGGCGTATTTTGCGGACTACCGGGGCTACCGGCGGTAGCCCAAGGAAATTACAAAAGAAAAAGTTTATAATATAACATAATGTAATAATTTTGTATTATTAGTTTTACCACAGTAATCAAAATTAAAGTAATTGTTAGATTTATATGCGCTCTCTGCTCTCGAAAAGAAACAAGTTGTCAAGGCGGCATCGCTGGAGAAACCGCTTGCTACGAGGGGTAGCCTGTGACCGTTTCGCTCACGCTGTCCTGTCGCACAACTGTCCGTCCCCCGCTCCCTTCTTTGTCCATCGTGCAGTGTAGGCCGGGTGAGTTGCCGCTCTCGTGATCGGTTTCTTCGCAGGCGCGAAGCAACAATACGCTTAGTACGCTAGAAATTGAATGTGATTGTGTTCTTGCAGTGCATTCTTTTAAATCTGTGATTTGTTCGAGTGTCTAAGAGTTATATTAATTGTGAATTATTAAGTTTTTAATTTCCCAATTAAGTGATATTGTGAAAAATATGGCAGAACAAGTTTCTGGAGAGGTTTGTGTTGAAAATGACTGTGTAATAGTAGGTTTATTAAAAGTGCCTTTTAACCGTCGTACATACAACGAGAAAGTTGAAATTGTGAAAATGGAAAGACCAACTCCTGAGTTAAATTTGTCCATGGACGTAAAAGAAAAACAGCGTGAATACACACGCCATTTCACTTCAACATCATATGGTAAGTGGAATTGGTTGTGTGGTAGTTCTAAACTGTCTAAACTATTTTGCTGGCCATGTTTGTTATTTAGCCGCGAAACTAATGTGTGGTCAAAAGAGGGGTTTTCTAATATGAACTCCCTTCGAACGGCAGTCCTAAAACACGACAAATCAAAAGCTCATACTTGTAGTAGCATGAACTTTGCAAACTTTGGGAAGACAAGAATTGATTTACAGCTAGATAAGCGAAAAGCTCTACACATCAACTAACACAATGCTCTTGTGAAAAGAAATCGGGAGATTTTACTGCGTCTTATTAACGCAGTCTGCTTTCTAGGAAAACAAGAATTGGCTTTTCGGGGTCATAACGAGAGTGTGGAATCAGACAATAGAGGAAATTATATTGAATATTTAAGTTCCTTAAGTGAATTTGACCATTTACTGGCCAATCATCTTGAGAGTTCAACAGTATTCCTTGGTACTTCTCCCGCAATTCAGAATGACTTAATATTTGCTATAAGTGGGGCTATGATAAAGAACATAAAATCTGAAATAGAAGAAGCACCTTTTGCGGCCATTGTTGTTGATGAAACAAGTGACTGCTCTAATCAGAGTCAATTGTCCATTGTTTTAAGGTACGTCGACAATACTACCAATGTTCAAGAACGGTTTATAAAATTCACAAATATCAGTTCGGACAAAACTGCTGCTGCTTTGTTTCAGCATGTGGAAGGTGTTATAGCAGAATACAATGTCGGCAATAATTTAATTGCACAGACATACGATGGTGCTTCAGTTATGGCGGGAAATATTAATGGCTTAAAAACAAAAGTTCAAGAAAAGTATCCTCAAGCACTATTTGTCCATTGTTACAGCCATGTTCTCAATTTAGTTTTGCAACAAACTACTTCATCCATTCCAGAATGCCGCATTTTTTCAAAACACTGTCGGGTTTAGCTGCATTTTTCTCATCATCTCTTAAAAGATCAGAAAAACTCAAGGAATTTATGAAAAAGAAACTCCCAAAAATAGCACCAACTAGATGGAATTTTACATCTCGGCTTGTAAATACGGTAAAGGAATACAGAGAACAACTGACTGCTTTCTTTGAAAATATCATTTGTAATGACTCTGAAGAAAACTGGGATGATGATGTAATTGTGCAGGCTCAAGGATATTTGTATTTTTTCACACAGTTTCAGAATATATTTCTTCTTGAAGTCTATGCTAGAGTGTTCGCACATACAGATGTGCTCTACAATATTCTTCAGACAAAAAGTCTAGACATTGCATACTGCTTGCAAGAGGTATCAAAGTTAAAAAAATACTATATCCGAGTTCAGGCGTAGTGGGTTTCCGTCCATATGGAGTAATATGTAAAATGAAAATTCTTCAGCCAATACAATGGAAGCACCATTAAAGCGAAGAAAAGGAGATGATGAATTGAAATACAGGCAGCTGTACTACAGCATACTAGATCGTATGCACATGGAAATTACTGACAGATTTTCTTCTGACTATGGAAAGCTTCAGTTCACACATCTTCTAGATTCTCAAAAAATGTTCTGCTTATAGAGAAAACTTCCTGATTGAGGCACTAAACAAATTATTTCAGTCCTATAACAATCACTTTGATCAAGTACGTCTGAAAAATGAATTAATTGTAATATATTCAGCAGAAGTCTTTGAATTTTCGAACAAACCTATCCATGAAATATTATCTGCCATATATGAAAACCAGCTGAACCAAGTTATTCCTGAAGTCCTTAAATTGGCAACATTAATTGTGACAATACCAGCTACGTCAGCATCGGTAGAAAGAATATTTTCTGCGTTGAAGAGAACAAAATCCTGCTGTAGAACAACTCATACACAAGAACGTTTATCCGGCTTGGCACTGTTATCCATTGAAAAGTCATTTCTACAGAAACTTCGCAAGCGGCCCAACTGTAATTTCAATGACGACGTCATCAAAGTATTTTCGTCCCAATCAAGACGTCTGGAATTCACATATAAGTAGGTAAGGAATTTCATTATAGGGATTTTAAAATATATTTTGTGTAATAATAGGGTCAGTGGTAGCCCAGACCCTTAAACCAGTATACGCCACTGTCGCTGACGTCCACGCAGAAAAATGCAGAATTTATGAGCCCACAGTTCCATTCTATTTGGAGAAATATCACCTCACCTCCATTGAAGTAGTTGGGCTAATGGTTGGCGCTAGGGGCACAATACCTCGCCTCTTTGCCAGTTTCTGCAAGAAGTTCCAGCTGAACGACGACTTCATTCGTGATGTTTCCCTTGCCGCTATCAGAGGATCACTTGCCATTTTAAAATACCAGCTGTACTTTGTTTCTTAAAAAGGGAGAAATTTGCTCGAATATCTAATATGTTTGTTTACTATGTTTAGGCCTGTTATGCATGCTATTATCTTTCCTGTACTTACTTTTCCCTTTTGTTCGTTCCCTTCCTTTCTCTTTTGTGGTCTTTTTTTTGTTTTCACTGAATATGTTTATTATGCTTTGTCCATTGAGGCAGTCCCGTCATTGGGAAAGCTGTTTATAAAAAAAAATTATAAAGGAGTAGGCGGTTCACCCTGTAAAAAAACATTGTATTATCGATATCGATTAGACAAAAAAAAAAAAAACAAAAATATTTCCTGTCGTCAGTATTTTTGTGCGAGATCGTGCGTATTTGCTTGTTTTCCGCACAAAACCAATACGCGGTAAGTGTGAAATACCACATTCAGTATTCCCAACGTAACACACATAACAATTTCCCTCTTCTTACCGCTTAAGCGCGACATTCATTTTACTGCTTTAGGCTTTTATTTTTAGAGACGTTTAACATAGTAATAATTATAAATTGGAAACTTACCACTGCAATTTCACCTAAATTGCAATGTTAATTATTGTTTTTAAATATTTGCAAAAATTAAGTAAAGTCTACTACTCCACGAGACTTATTGCATTCCTGATACAAGTAACATAAAGGAAGCCGTGAAAAAATCAACAATATTCCAGATTCGGATGTTATTACTGCAATATGTTATATAAATAATATTGTTAAAATATTAAAATGAAAAATAAATCATTACATAACCTTACCGTTTGTTTTAAGTTCGCATTTATAGACTGGGGGAAAAAAAAAGACAGACGTTTATCACGGCCTGCTGGAGTTCAGTAAACACAGAAAACATTTTATAGCAACAATGTTGAAGAAAGATATTTTGGTTTTCCGAAGTTGCCGTCATTAAACAGAAACCGAGATGGAGATTTCATTGCAACTAATTAGAAATTCGTCTTTGAGGTATGTAATAAACGATCTTCGCACAAAATAATGTACGATACACGAGCGATATGTTTGTTTTCATGTTCTCGGAAATTAAAAAAGCTCAACTACGTTTCGCTTTTTCAATCTTTTCCTCGAACATGAAAACGTCAACATACCGCTATTGTAACTTATATTACTATTAATGTCATATGAGCAGCCAAGTCCTGCATAAGTCTTGTTGTGAATGATATATGGAGGGACGATTCCCCTGTTTGCTTTCAACAGTGCCATGCATTTAGGTACTTCATTCAAGCTGTAAATAGCAATGAGTGGTTTAACCGCGAGAATACGGCCACCAACAACAACAATGGCGTCATAAAACGGTGAGCACTGAAATCAGAATAGACATGGCGACACAATCGCTGTAAGGAGCGGTAATGGAGCATTTGATAGACTGTTTCTATTGTGAGCACAAAACATAGGAACGTCGGCTTGTTGCTAGGGCGGACATAGCAACGAAAAGTCTCCCGTTTGGGAGTTGTAACAGTATATCTGTAAGCAGATCTTGCTGTAAGCATGAAATGTCGTGCAAATTTCCCAATTGTTATTAGTAAACGCGAGAAATCTGTAGTAACAGGAACTTCTCTTTGTCAAATGCGTTTTTTGTCTAACAAAAGCCAATCGGAAGACTTTAAATAACCATTATTATTTTAAAATAACAATGCACAGAACAGAGCTCTGTGGTAAAGAAATTAATAAAACCTGTCTTCTATCTGGTAGGTCCATAGTTCGATCACAGAGACCGGCTATCCTGACTTCGATTTTTCGTGGTTTAGAAGTCCTACCATAAGAATGCTAAGTTAATACTAATTTTTGAGGTTCACAATTCGAATCCTTCTCAATCCTACGATGCTTTATAACCAGACAGAAAAAATATGACATTTCACATTCTAAACCTAAACCATGGAGCAACAGTAATACTGAGAGAAATTCAACGCAGAATAAACATGGGAAATGCCTATTATTATTCGGTTGAGAAGCTTTTGTCATCCAGTCTGCTTTCAAAACAACTGGAAATCCTATACAACAGTTATATTACCGGTTGTTTTGTATGGTTGTGAAACTTAGACTCTCGCTTTGAGAGAGGAACAGAGATTAAGGGTGTTTGAGAATAAGGTGCTTACGAAAATATTTGAGGCGAAGAGAGTTGAAGGTACAGGAGAATGGAGAAAGTTACACAACGCAGAACTACACTCATTGTATTCTTCACCTGACATAATTAGGAACATTAAATCCAGACGCTTGAGATGGGCAGGGCATGTAGCACGTATGGCCGAATCCAGAAATGCTTATAGAGTGTTAGTTGGAAGATATGAGGGAAAAGACCTTTGGGGAGGCCGAGACGTAGATGAGAGGATAATATTAAAATGGATTTGAGGGAGGTGGGATATGATGGTAGAGAATGGATTAATCTTGCTCACGATAGGGACCGATGGCGGGCTTATGTGAGGGCGGCAATGAACTTCCGGGTTCCTTAAAAGCCAGTAAGTAAGTATATTAGCTTTCTAATAGTACATTATGCAACGAGCCTATAATGGTAGTAATTAAGACGCGAGTATGTTTATGAAACGAGCGCAAGCGAGTTTCATAATTTTCATACGAGCATCTTAATTACCATTATAGGTACGTTTCATACGACTTTTTATGCTCGACCATATTTCTAACTTGAAATTATTCATAAGTATTCATTTTATTCTTATGCGACTGGGGAGCGAACTGATCTTGTGCAATCTCGTATTTTGTGAGATGTGCGCAGACGCGAAAGTGTTGATTTTTTCCGGGAAACGAATGTAGACGACTTTGATATAACCTAGAGAGAAACTTGATATAACCTTGAAATTGAATTAGACATTGAAAAACGAGATGACAAATTGAATTTATTTGAATATTTTTTACAATTAACGCTAATTATTATAGTAACAGAACATAACCTTCTGCGACAGTATTGGATTTCCAGCCTGCGTGACGTTTTGCTAGTTGTCTTTCGATTGCATATCCGAGAATAATCGAAAACCTGAACTTTACTGAATGTATGTATGTATGTATTTATTCACACTGCAATGGGTATATACCCGGTGGCAGTGGTAACTAATTACACTCAATAATGACAATAATAAACGTATTAATTAAAAATACAATTAATAATAATACTAATAATTAATAATAATAATAATAACAACAACAGGGAATATATTAAATTAAATGAAACGATCACTTAAAATAACATTTGAAATATTCTAATTTGTATCTTAAAACTAAGATCGAACTAAAACCCACGTGTATATGTTCATATCTGCACAAGTACCTTTCAACATTACACTTATTTCGCTGTCAACTCACTCACTGCACTGGAACTACGATACATTTCACTGATTCTATCCTGATTTCACTAACACTTCAAAAACATTTCACTGTTCAAATACTTTGCACTGCCACTATAAACTATAAAGCTTCACTGACAGGAACACGTTTCACTTACACAACACACTTCACTGACACGTCATACTTCTTCACTGATACAACACTTCAATAACAACATACCATTTACACCCTTTAACTACTGTGTATAATTACCGTCTATTAGCAAGGTCCTTAAGCCTATTTTTAAATACATTTTTGGTTGTTGGTAAAGCCTTTAGTAAGTCTGCAGGTAAAGCATTCTAGCCCTTGATAGTACGATTGAGAAAAAAAAAACTTTCCAGTGTCCGTAGGTGTACTTTAATGACATGCATTAAAGGACTGCTACCAGGTGTATAATTACTACATTTCGATATGGTCGAGCATAAAATTTTTTTAAATGTTATGTTATCAGTCATTCACGAAACTCTGCTTAAAGAGAGAAATAAAATACTATTTTTCACAACTTCTATTTGAACAGCTATGGTGTCATCTGCCATATTTAACTATCTGTCAAATGACTTAACTGCCTTAAATCCTACATTTAAAGTTAACAATCTGTTAAGCCAAACTAGTGTTGAAGACATGAAAAAACTACATTATTTAACAAACTGTTTAGAGTTTAACATTCGTTAAATGCTCTAACAATACTTGGAGAAACCGGCCGTTAGACTTGCAATTATTTAGACTTCTGTAAAACTTCCAACTGCCAAGAAGTATTCCGCTCTTGATATTAGTACCATTGCCCCTATGGATATAGCCGTCACCTACAGTTACCGTTACCACCACCGCAAACAACTCTTTCGCCATTACCACAGCACTACTAGTCTCGCCGATGTGGTTGGTTGCACTTGGGACGATAACAAGCCGTTAATGCTTGTCTGTCCCTCTTCGGCCTGCTACATCTGCTAGCTTCAACTTGGGCCCGCGTAATTCAATAAACTCAGTTCAACTCGACGTTTCGTCCGCGAGCTCGTATTTCCTTATTTGATGCTGCAGATTCGCTTACACCGGTATCCATGGCAACGGCACAGTACAGGACTCTAATGCGGAAAGCTTTCTCTTTGAGAGAGATCGCGGATCACATCCCGATACACTAACAGCAGCAAATTGGTGCAATATCTACTTATTACTTACTTACTTACTTACAAATGGCTTTTAAGGAACCCGAAGGTTCATTGCCGCCCTCACATAAGCTCGCTATCGGTCCCTATCCTGTGCAAGATTAATCCAGTCTCTATCATCATATCCCACCTCCCTCAAATCCATTTTAATATTATCCTCCCATCTACGTCTCGGCCTCCCTAAAGGTCTTTTTCCCTCCGGTCTCCCAACTAATACTCTATATGCATTTCTGGATTCGCCCATACGTGCTACATGCCCTGCCCATCTCAAACGTCTGCATTTAATGTTCCTAATTATGTCAGGTGAAGAATACAATGCTTGCAGCTCTGCGTTGTGTAACTTTGTCCATTCTCCTGTAACTTCATCCCTCTTAGCCCCAAATATTTTCCTAAGAACCTTATTCTCAAACACCCTTAATCTCTGTTCCTCTGTCAAAGTGAGAGTCCAAGTTTCACAACCATACAGAACAACCGGTAATATAACTGCTTTATAAATTCTAACTTTCAGATTTTTTGACAAAAGACTAGATGACAAAAGCTTCTCAACCGAATAATAACACGCATTTCCCATATTTATTCTGCGTTTAATTTCCTCCCGAGTGTCATTTATATTTGTTACTGTTGCTCCGAGATATCTGAAATTTTCCACCTCTTCGAAAGATAAATCTCCAATTTTTATAGTTCCATTTCGTACAATGTTCTGGTCACGAGACATAACCATATAAGTCTTTTCGGGATTTACTTCCAACCCTATCGCTTTACTTGCTTCAACTAGAATTTCCGCGTTTTCCCTAATCGTTTGTGGATTTTCCCCTAGCATATTCACGTCATCCGCATAGACAAGCAGCTGATGTAACCCGTTCAACTCCAAACCCTGTCTATTATCCTGAACTTTCCTAATGGCATATTCTAGAGTAAAATTAAAAAGTAAAGGTGATAGTGCATCTCCTTGCTTTAGTCCTCAGTGAATTTGAAAAGGATCAGATAGAAACTGGCCTATACGGACTCTGCTGTAAGTTTCACTAAGACACATTTTAATTAATCGAACTAGTTTCTTGGGAATACCAAATTCAATAAGAATATTATATAAAACTTCTCTCTTAACCGAGTCATACGCCTTTTTGAAATCTATGAATAACTGATGTACTGTACCCTTATACTCCCATTTTTTCTCCAATATCTGCCGAATACTCTGTACACAAAGTAAAACCGCAGGTCTATCAATGAACATGACAAAAACACAGCTGATGACAAACAGACAAGAAATCCCCATCTCAATTGACGGAACAACGCTACCATATGCAACGGAATACACATACCTAGGCCAACTAATTTCCTTTAAAGACAAGACTGGAAAAGAAATAAGAAGAAGAATATCCTTAGCTTGCAAATCCTTCTGATCCCTCCAGTTCATACTCCTGGACAAGACAATCAACAGAAGACTTAAATTCGAAGTACTACAAACCTGCGTCTATACTTCTCACGAAAACATGACGACCTTCCCTCATCCCCTTCACCAGTTAACTGCAGGCACGCGCAAGGGATAAACCCTTAGCCGAGTTGCCAATTCTTGAAGTCATTGTGATTTGCGAACGTTTTTCAAACTGTGTTCCGTGAAACCGCGATTTTCAGCTTGACTATATTATCTTTGTAAATATACCTTAATTTGTAATTACTAAAACAAAATTGGTGTAAAAATGAACAAACTTATTTTAAAAACACTTTATATTTATATTTTCAATAACCTGTTTTGCCTAAATAAACAAAAAAAAAATGCAGACTTCTATAATAAGTGTTAAATTCTCATGTTATTGAAGTTTCAGAATTTTATACTTAATTAAGAATGTTGCGCCGGTAAAATTTTCTGAAACTGTGATCATTGAATAGTTATAGAATTTATAGTACAAAAGAGTAAAGTTAGATTTTATCAGCTTCGCCTTGGGTGATAATTTCCACGAACGCATAAAATCTGTTTACTCTAGTGTGCTATATAATATTTTATTCATTACTGGTATGTAAATTTAATTTTAAATTGTAGGGCTTTTCTTTGTAATGTGTTGTTGGCGAAGAAGTTCATATATATTCATTTTACTATTGTTAATATGTTGGTTGTCATGTAGAGTGATTTAAAAACATTTAATTCACTGCTGTAAGTTAGAAAACTTTTAAGCACTGCTGTGAATAATGTCATTATTTAGGTTGCTAAGGACGGTGTTGCTGTTGGCGATATCTCTTTCGCGTACTGTTCACATACTGTTCGGCGAAGTAAATCACGTATAAAATCGTCTATCTTACCGAATTCTGTTTTAATTTGTTTATTTTCTCTTTAGTTGGTGAACCGTAATTCTTAATTTCTGTGCCCATATATCCAACTCCGCCGGTTGCGTCCGATGTTAAGTGATTAAGATTTATACTTATTAAACTGCCTGAACTTTCGATTACTTTATGGATAGAATTTCTAACGTTAGACACAATTTTAACACTTTGTTTTCTTAGCTACGCTCCTCTGCAAATAAGATATTCTGTTTTCTTCGACGGTGTTATTTGTTGTTCTTGTCGTGATCTTCAGGTGTATCAGGAGGCCTGGCTGCGGATCATATGCTCCAACACTCATTAATCATGGCCGGAATAAATTAGACATATTGAAGCGCACAACGGTATAAAACAACACGTCGACAAAGACACTGAGAATGGGTGAAACCCCCAACAGGTAGACTACTAGATTTGGCAATGCTGGGATCTATTGTATTTCTGCCACGCGGCTAGGGGTGAGTAGAGGATGGGAGTTTATGAGAGATTACCAGTTCCAAGAAAAGAGGCCGTCATGTTTCCGAGCCAAGTATACCCAACACTGCTTTATAGATGCCAAACATGGTCGAAAACAAACAGACAGATGAATGCGCTAGAAATATGCCAAAGGAAAATGGAACGAAAGATATTGCGAATAACTATGAGAGACAGAATTTCCAATAAGTCGCTGTCCCGAATGGCATCAACAACAAACGTCACACAAAGAGCAAACAAATTGAAGTGGAAGTGGGGAGGCCACATCGCGCGGATGAAAGACGAAAGATGGACATACAGAGCCACCATATGGGACCCGCGCACAGGAGACCGGCACAGAGGCAGACCAAGGAAGAGGTGGACAGACTTCTACACAACACAAGCAGGTCAGCAATGGTCCAGAATAGCAAGAAGCAGGGGAACATGGAGAACAATTGGAAGTCGACTACAAACGAAGACAGTGCCAGCCACCAACAACATCCCAAGTTGACTCATGAAAGTGCATTCAATATAATCAAAGTGTTGGTGAAATCAAATTAATCAAAGTGACAGCGAAATCAACTCCAACCAGACAAAGAAACACTAGACAAAACCTAACGCGGAGTAGCTCACCGCGTTAGTGAAACAGAGCTACCCTCTAGCAGGAGGCCTTTGCCCTTCAAGGGACACATTAGGCTATTATTATTATTATTATTATTATTATTATTATTATTATTATTATTATTATTATTATTATCTGTCGAATACAAAAAATCTTATCAGTAGTCGATCTATTACGCCTAAAACCACACTGATGATCCCCGATAATTTCATCTACATATGGAGTTAATCTTCTCAGAAGGTTATTCAACAAAATTTTGTACGACGTCAACAAAAGTGATATTCCTCGAAAGTTACTACAGTTAGTTTTGTCCCCCTTCTTAAAGATAGGTACGATTATGGACTCCTTCCATTGTTCTGGTACAATTTCCTTTTCCCAAATAGCAAGTACAAGTTTATAAATTTCGCTAGATAATGCCCTTCCACCCTCTTGTATTAATTCTGCTGGAATTTGATCAGTACCTGGAGACTTGTACTTTTTCAGATTTTCTATCGCAATTTCGACTTCTGAAAGCGTGGGTTCGGGTATAAATGGCTCAGCAGTTTGTATTTGAATTTCGTCCCGATCATTTCTATTTGGCCTATATATATTTAGTAGTTTCCCAAAATAGTTTTTCCATCTGTTCAGGATTGAAAGAGTGTCTGCAAGTAAGTCACCATTCTCATCCTTGATCACGTTAACCCTTGCCTGATATCCGTTTTTAAATTCCTTTATACCCTTATATAAATCTCGAATGTTTTTATTCTTACTATTTGTTTCTACCTCATTCAGTTTTTCCTTCAAGTAACCTCTCTTTTTATTCCTCAGTGTACGACTTGCTTCCCGTCTTTCATTGAATTTGTTATTATTATTATTATTATTATTATTATTATTATTATTATTATTATTATTATTATTATTGTTACTATTGTTCATACTATTAATTATTGGGAATCGTACTTCGTCCCAAGAAGCTAGAAGTTTAACTATTACTGGCGTTTTTTAGTGAACGACGTGCGTACATCTAGCAAGCGAAGTACTTGCTTGACGGCTCAAGCAACTCTTGTTTAGTCAAGTGGGGCAGAAGAAAACATGGACCACTTTAACAGTTACACTAATATCTACAGTTTAAATTATTTAAACTATATACACTTGAGTGTAAGGTTTGCTGATGATATGGCGTTGTTAGCAGAAGAGGAGACGATACTAAGGGATATGCTACTGGAGCTAAATGACAGCTGTGAGCAGTATGGGATGAAGATAAATGCCGACAAAACAAGATGGCGAGTCCTCGGCCTCACTTCATTTCACCCCTTTTGGTTTGATTACCTGGTTGGGTTTTTTCCGAGGTTTTTCCCAACCATAAGGAAAATGCTAGATAATCTTTTGGCGAATCGTCGGGCCTCACTTCCTCTCACTATATTTCGCCAAAGTATTGTAAAAAAATTATAGAAAATTGTGAAAAATTGTAGAAAATTGAAAATTGTAAAAATGTAAAATATTGTAAAAATTGTAATTGTAATCTTGTAAAATTTTGACTTGTTCCACATCGTAAAGCTTCATTGCTAATGTAATGGAATATGATAAATGAAGTGAAAAAAAAGAGCATGATCATAGGAAGAAAAATAAAGAAGGTAAACTTGCGAATTCTAAATGAGGCAGTAGAGCAAGTGGACAGCTTCAAATACTTGGGGTGTACTATAAGCAGTAACATGAGCTGCTGCCAGGAAGTTAAAAGGAGGATAGCAATGGCAAAGAAAGCTTTTAATAGAAAAAGGAGCATCTTCTGCGGACCTCTGAAAAAGGAACTAAGGAAGAGACTAGTGAAGTGCTTTGTGTGGAGTGTAGCATTGTAAGGGGCAGAAATATGGACATTACGACGAAGTGAAGAGAAGCGACTAGAAGCGTTTGAAATGTGGATATGGAGAAGAATGGAGCGTGTGAAATGGACAGACAGAATAAGAAATGAAGCTGTATTGGAAAGAGTGGGTGAAGAAAGAATGATGCTGAAACTTATCAGGAAGAGGAAAAGGAATTGGTTGGGTCACTGGCTGAGAAGAAACTGCACACTGAAGGATGCACTGGAAGGAATGGTGAACGGGAGAAGAGTTCGGGGCAGAAGAAGATATCAGATGATAGGCGACATTAAGATATATGGATCATATGCGGAGACAAAGAGGAAGGCAGATAATAGGAAAATTGGAGAATGCTGGGTTTGCAGTGAAAGACCTGCCCTTGGGCAGAACATTATGAATGAATTATTTGGAAAAAATGCCTATCTCGTTGATCCTCTACCAATACAATGGAATCACTCTCAAAGTTCTGGTGGCAATAAAAACTAACGATTGTGTTTTCCACCATAAATCTCAAGGGGATCGAAACCTAGTACCTTCGGTCAGTAGTGTCTAGTTGCGAGGTCGCCCTTCTCGCTCCCCTCGCCATGTTTTCTCGTAATTTACTTGGTCGTCCTCGCACTCATCGCAGCTAATGGACTTTTTTCCTCTCCCAATTACTGCAGAAATAAGCAATTTCATCACGTCAGAAGGAAGAACCATCTGGTAGGCAGCGAGCAAATCAAAAGCATTGGCGGCTGTCTCCAGGGAAGCTTGTGATTCCGGCCTGCAATGCTGGTGTCTTTATTTGCTGTGGGCATATAAGCTTGTCTTTTAACATCGGGTGATAGAAGTAACTTTAGTTTTCTAAATACAGCTGTCTATTGATACTCTTAGATGGAAAATTCTCAGTCAACGTCCTTTTTCATTTTTTAGAGGTTAAGAAGCAGAATGATATGATCGGATAGATCGGTGAAATGCTAGAAAGGAAGAGAGCAGACAAGCGCAAGGATGTGAACAAACTGATGCAAGTGGAAAGGTAAATAAAAAGAGACGTGGAGAACGGAAGGATGACTGGAAGAATTAGGGATGGATGGATGGATGGAAGGATGGATGGATGGATCGATAGACGGATGGAAGGATGGGTGGATGAATAGAAGGATGGATGGATGGGTGGATGGAAGGATGGATGGGTGGATACAAGGATGGGTAGGTGGGTGGATGGATGGAAGGATGGGTGAGTGAGTAGATGGATGGGTGGATGGAAGAATAGATGGGTGGATGGAAGGATAGGTGGGTGAATGGATGGAAGGATGAGTGGGTGGGTAGATGGATGGATTGATGGAAGGATGGATGGATCGATGGATGGGTAGATATATGGATGGCAGGATGGGTGGGTGAATGGATGGATGGATGGGTGGTTGGGGGGAAATGGTTGGAAGGATGAATGGATGGGCAGATGGATAGGTGGATGGAAGGATGGGTGGGTGGATGGACGCAAAGATGGATGGATGGATCGGTGAGAATGTGGATGGATGGATGGATGGATGGGTAGATGGAAGGATGGATGGATAGATGGGTGGGTGAGAAGATCGATGGGTGGATAGATAGATACAAGAATGGATGGATAGGTAGGTGGGTAGATGGATGGGTGGATGGGTAAATGGATAGGTGAATGGATGGAAGGATGGATGGACAGGTGGGTGGTTAGATGGATGGATGGAAGGATTTATGAATAGGTGGGTGGGTAGATGGATGGATGGAGGATGAGTAGATGGATGAATGGATGTGTGTGAAGCCATAATCAAATCATACAATACCTCCATATACGTACAACACATCACAAACATCAACCACAACTACAGCAACATAGAAACAGACATGGATATGCTATACATTTAACCAAAAAAAAAACACACTATAACAGTATGAAATACAGAGACACACAAAAACAAATCCATAACACAGCCTCAACACACAACTACATTTCAAAACACTCTATTCGACTCCACTATACCAAATACAAACGCACCCCCCAGCAAAACAATTGAAGGAACCGGATATGGCAAAGACCTCACTAGTTCTGAGTATCACTGAAACGAAAGACGAAAATAGTCAACTAGGTAGCTAATATACCACTTAGTTTTTTCACATTAACAGTAGGAAAACGTCATTGTAATTAGGTACGTATATGCTTAAGTGAATTTGTATTCCCTGATGACGCGTTTTGTTCAAACTAGACTTGCTCTTTAAAGTGGAAAGAGTCAAGGAATTAGAAAAAAGCCAAGTAGTGGAACATAAATTCTATGACTGTTGATTTCTTTACTAGATTTCACCTCCCTTCTTGGATTCAGAGTGACGTCGTTCTTGTTGGAGTTGGCCGTGCTTTGCAGGTTTTGACTGTTGCTAGGCAACTGAAGGCTATGTCGTTTAACGCTGGAAGAGTAACTTTCAAATTCATATGAGGCTTATAGAAAGCAGCTTGAATGTTGCTGCTTTAAAATAGAGCCAAGAAGTGAGATGTGGGCAATTTGTTGATAGAAGCTGGCGACCTCTGTTGACCGAAGCTGGTGCTAATGGGTTTATTACTGGCAGCAATAATGTTAGCGGTAGGAAAGGGGCAGCGCTCAGCGAGGGGTTGGGAAAGAACCGATAAATACCAACAACTTGTAGAAACATTAGTCAACTTTGGTGTACGAGTAGGGGGCGAATATAAACAGGGGAATGACTTTGTTCTGTTCCCATTCTATAGAGAGGGTCACATAAGAACAGTTCCTAAACAGAAAATGGGCTATTCCATCTCAAATCGACCGAAATATAGAGAAAATTGACCTTGCAATTTTTAAATACAATGAAACTTTTTCTGTCCGTTGACAACTGTGATACAATGCTTTGTGCAAAGTTTGAGGCATCAGAACTTCATAGTGTTTAAATTAAAAATATTTAAATTTATCGTATTTTCATAAAATTAGCAACTTTAAACTGTTGTGGCTCCGAAACCCTTTCACCCAATGATCAAAATCATGGTTTATTTTGATGCTGAGAAGTTAAAGTTTATATTGACATATAAACAGTTTTTCTTACTTTTTATGGAAATGGAGAAATTTAGATTTTTCTTCATTAAGACGCCTTTGCCCACGAAAAAATATTTTTGAAATACATGGTTAGATTCCGCATTGAAAGTACAAATAAACACATATTTTTTTACTGGTGCAACGTTGATAAGAAAGTATTGAAAATATCAAATAAAGAAAATAAATAGTACGCGCGTGAACTAACCAGCCGACTGTGAGGTGGGAGCTAGCCTAGGCAAGCAAGGCCAGGAGACATAAACACGTGATGTTTCGTCTAGTAGCGCATAGCTGGGCTAGCTTTATCACAGGCTTTCATAAACACAGGAGTAAAATGACGCCCAACGCTCGCTTATCTTCATCTTTCGGCCAGTGCGTGCGATAATGAGCCGTTCAAGTCCAGGCGTGTGAAAATAATCTATTTAATTCCCTCGAAACTTATTGCCGTACCACTAAGCAAACAATGCCGAATCCCTCTTAATAATGCAAGGTTTTTTCTCAATATTTTTTTACATTTTTACAAATGGGCAAAAAGCCTAAAAGTAAGTAAAATCAGATTATCTCTCTCTCTGTATACAATAAAAATCAGGATTACTTCTTATCATAACCTACCAAATGTCAGCTTCAAAATAAGCTCCCGTTCAATGTTCTGCAGTAAATGGTTCCAAAGTTCTGAGCGCTGAAAGAGGTTTGTTTTTATAAAATACGCTAAATTTGTCGATCAACAATACGAAAACCGTTTGACTTTCGATAGTATATTTTTGCAAATGCACTCTCCTCAGCACCTTGTATAAATAGGGAAAAAATTAGTGTATAAATATGCGAGGTTTTTTACTGATCGATTTCATATGGAATACCCCAAATATTGCGTCTTGTCAGTGTTGCCAGCTGTTATCAGATATCACCATATGAAGTAAAATCGCTGAATGACTTATTTACTTACCGTAGTTTACCTTTATGTTGGAAGGTTATTCTAAATAATTCAATAATTTGTAACATATTTTCGTAGGCAAACTGTACCACAGTTAAGTACTTTATAAATATACTATGTCTTCATACTCACCGCATTTATTTATTACCCCGAATTGTGTGCAATTAATAACTTTATATTAAATAAAAATTAAGTTTAATATTTTGTTAACCCTTAAATTCACGAAGTACCCTATAGGATAAAACAGATTAATAAGCTATATGCTGTAATTTTAATACAACAATGGAAAAAAATTGGTAGGAAAATTTAATTTAACCAAAATTTCACGATACTATAACATTGTACAACATAATATAAAATATGGACAATGCGAGTGTGTGTTTTCTTTACAGTCCGACACGGTTTAATAAACTAGTGTGAGAAATAAAGTTTTGCTAATTTCAGGGTTAAGCTTTTACATAAAGGTGCGTACACACTTAGCGAACGAACAACGAACGAATGATGAAGCAAAACTTCGTTGTTCGTTCGCTGTTTGAAGCGACGTACAAATCATCAGCAAATTGTCAGAAAACATTCACATTCGCTGATTATCCGCTATAAAGGCAGACGAAAATATAATTATAGCAAGTGCAGGCCTGTTTCATAAACACAGTAATAATATTAAGTAATAGTATTGCAGTCATGAAAACAATTTTATTAACCGACTAAATTCTGTTTCATAAACGTTTTGCACGAGTCATAAAATACGTACAGTAGCCAGATGATTTGAGGTTAAGGCTGACAAACATAACCAAGTTGGTCTGCACTCTACAGCTATTTATATTATTCTCTCTGTTAACAGTTGTTGAATGAAATAAGTTTTGAAGTACTATCTTTAATAGCAACAACAGAGTAAATCGTAATATGTGTGAAGGTTTGGGAGACAATTTATTTCAGATAAGATTGTAAATCACTGCAACTCGAAGTTATTGTTTCTGTTATTTGATTCAGTTGATTTACGAGTAAAAGAAACAATATGATAAATCTAAAATATTGTGAACAGATATTTATCATTCCTAATTGTTCACGTCTCTGCTGTTGTAAAGTTTGCAATTCCAAAAACAGTGTATCAGTGACAGAAGCGTGTGTATGCGCGCGCGTGTGTAAAAATTGGACCTCGTTATCTAAAGAAGTACCATATGAAAATGTTAAGCAGTGAAAACTTTTGATGACAATATTGTACCAGCCTTAAGGACTGTGTTAACGACAGGGTTAGTGGACCCTGCAAAGCGTCTTATGTAAGATATTTCAAGTTCCGTTATAATTCGGAATACTGCGCAAGTACTTATATAAAAAGGCTTAAAAATTATTGGTGCAAGCGTAAATAAATACACATAAAAATTACTCTTTTACCAAAAATAAATAAGTAATGCAATAACGACATAAGTACTTACGCGGTGAAGTCGTTCCTAGAAAATATAGTGTTTGAGTTTGAAGGTGTGGATGTTGTAGAAGATTAATGTTATGACGAAATTAATAAAAATACTGAAATTGTCTTAATGGGTTTTTATTGCTGATTATGTTGTAAGTAGTATTTTCAAGAAGTTACCTGACTATACAAAATGCAAATACAGACGTGGACAAATTATTAACAAAATTGACGATTTTTATGATAATTCTGTTTACAAAATTTGACTTTTCAATTTAGACTACAGTTGACAATTTTGCATATTTCCATCATTACAGTAGACAGAAATATGCAAAAACGTCAACTGTAGTTTAAATTGAAGAGTCAAGTTTTGTAAAAATATATAATAAAAATCTTCAATTTTGCTAACAATTTGTAAATTAGCAAAAATGTAAACTGCATTGAAGAGTCAAATTTTGTAAAAATATAAAACAAAAATCTTCAGTTTTGCTAATAATTTCGAAATATCCAAAATGTCAACTGTAGTCCAAATTGAAGAAACGAATTTTGTAAAAATATACAATAAAAACCTTCAGTTTTGCTAATAATTTGTAAATATCCAAAAATATCAAATGTAGTCCAAATTGAGGAGGTAAATTTTGAAAAATATACAATACAAATCTTCAATTTTGCTAATAATTTGGAAATACACAAAGTGTCAACTGTAGTCTAAATTGAAGAATCATATTTTGTAAAAATATATAATAAAAATCTTCAATTTTGCTAATAATTTGTCCACGTCTGTACATATGTTCTAATTAGAGATTGTGATTTGGAATTGTGGATACGGTACCTATAAATCTCGTAAGTTAATTTTAGTTTATGCCCTCAATAGGGGTGGTTTAAAGTAGTCCACATATTTTGTAATAGATCTACTTGTTGATATATGTCTGCAAAAGATTTTGGCTCACCAAGATCTTCACAATGTTAATTAGTGAAGAGTATATAGATTCAGGTTGTCACAAGTATATACTGAAAAAACATTTCAATAGATACAGAAAATATTAATATTACTGTATTTTGTTATGTAGATGTCCCATAGGCATATATTTCTGAACAATTATTATAATTTAAAAAATGACGAGAAAGGAGGGAAAAACGTTAAGTTCAATCATTCAAATAACATAAAATAATGTAAAATATACAGTAATTACTTTCTAACAGTTCTATACTGTAATTGAATTTAATTTAGGTTTCATCCTTTCCAATTGTTCCTCTTTTACAATTAGATAAGATAGTTTTCAATTTCAGCCTGGTCCACCTACATTGGCGCCTATGACAGTTTGTAAGTATGGAGAGGGACTTTGTTAGTCATTCATTTTGTCTCTTATGCTTTTTAAAATGGGGAAAAGACGTGAAAATAACTTGAAGGAACAGAGTTTTTTGCGAAAAGTTCTCGAATTGAAAGGTCAACTATTTCATTATATTCGTAACTTTCTTGCATATGGTTGTAGGATATTCGTTGTCTAAAATTTCTTGGACGTCGGACAAACACTCCCTCTTCATCACTATTTGAGTCAGAATTATCCATTTCAAATGGTTTCATGGTTTTATCTTCAAAATCTAACCCTACATTGGCATTTACTTTTTACAAATTATTAAACTATTACTTAAAATACAGTCATGGAACTAACGTTAATATTATTAATAAATTTAATTATCTTTGCTGCTTTATGAAACACTTTAGTAATATTATTATTTATTTTAGTAATAATATGAGTGTTTACAGTAATAAATAATATTATTAAATATTACTTTTATGAAACAGAACAGTAATAATATTACTTAATGTTATTACCTTTTTAGTAATATTACTTTTATGAAATAGGCCCCAGGGGAAAGTTTCAGTACACGGATACCTCACTGACAATAATTATCTTAAAATATTAAAAAGAGAGATTTGTCTGTGTTTGTCGTATGCGCATCATGCTTACGAAAAGACACTTTTCAATGCCAATAATTTATTTTGTGTGCACAAGGTTGGAACTTTGTTTTTTCTGGGCGTGAATTTGTCCAAAAAGAACGACATATGTTTATACGCGAACCAAGTTGACTCGTACACTTCATCACTCCCCATTCCAGAACTTTTTATGGAATTCTGTCTTTCACTCCAGAATGATGTCAGTAGGGATTCAATTTTCTTTTTGACTTCTGCTCCCTACAATAAACAAAAAACATATATCCACTGAAAATAAATAAACAAAAATAATTTTCAAATTTTGCACGTGTTTGACTCGCCTATCTTGCAGCTAAACATCTTTCCAATAGGTTCCCAAACATCATGTTTTCTTATTTTATTGTGGTAAGTAGGATACTTGGGATTCCATGAAGTTTCCTGCTCCCTATATGCATTAATAAGATTTATAACAGCGTCTTCCGTCCACTCCAGTTTCGACATCCTGTTAGTGAAATTGAACTAAGCGCTGCGTTCTGCTACGAACTACAAGCTAGTGGCAAATCCCGTCTACAACGAATACCAACTTCCTTTGATGTACCGACAAGCGACGGATCACTTCCGAAGGCAAACCAAACGATCGGTTTGCCTTTGCTGCGACGTACACACGTACCGATTTCAATCAACGAATGCAATCGTTTGTCGTTCGTTCGTTATTCGTTCGCTAAGTGTGTACGCACCTTAAAAAGAACGTCGAACGTCAATTTTTTCCAAGTCCGTCTGATACCGAAATGACAGATCTAGAGCAGTTGTTTTTAACACGGGCCCCTTGTATAAGGATATGAATTACTGAAATGAAGAAGCATCAAAATTCGTTATTCATTTATTCATTAATACGTCATCGTCATTGTTGGAATTGCCTATATAAAGAGACAACATCCGGGATGGCTGGGCGATTTCTTTCGGGAAATGCTACGATGCACATAACCTCTTAAAAATATAAAAACAAATGAGGATGGATCTGCGAATATAATAAGCATAGATTACGCATTCTATTTGATCAATGCATAATCTAGGCTATGAGTATTGCGGGTGGTATCGACGCAACTTACATAAAGGGCAATGTTGTTATTTTTGTTATCTTTCTCGAGTGGTGCAGAAAAAGAGATGATAGAAGGAGAACGAAGAGAGGATAGGAAGAGGGACAAGAGAGGAGGAGGAGGTTTACAACTGCCGAAACAAGTTCTCGACATGGTACTTGTCCGTCCTGAAAGCAAAGTGCAATTCCAACTCACATGTTAAACGCGCTCTTATTGGATTGTGTGCAGGTCATTCGGAGTTCTGCACTCCAGCGAAGTGTGAACCACTTCATGCATGAACACAACAAGCGTCCGAAATGAAGCCTCTTTAATGGAGACCAACTTTGAAGTCACCCTCGAAGGCCCCCATGCAACCCTGAACAAGGATGCAGCTTGCAGAACGATAACTTACAGAACTGGCTCACTAAATTGGACGCGGAACTGGAGATATCGTCTTGTTGGTTATTTAACTACTACATATCAACTCCACGTTTATCTAGCTTCGATGTAATTTGTGAAAGCGAGATGAATTCGCCGTGCGAATTTTTTCCCCTTTTAAGATTCGAACCAACGCATATTCCGTATCGTCAATCGACACCTGTGGTTCCAAAAGTGTGGGTCGTGATCTCTTCATGGGGGGTAGTGTAAAGAGCTTAGGAAGATAGCGAAATGATTTGCAGAATAAAACAAAGGAGTTATTAACATATACAGGGTGGGCCCTGGAAACATGACGATTTTAACATACAAAATTAGCAACATAAGATACAAATTGCAATAATTTTAATGCTGTTATATAACAATAGAACTGATTCTTTCGATGTTTCGTGATGTTCTCACAGTTTGTAAAGCACCGGTGATTTCTTCTTCGTTGCACAAGCAGTTGATCTGAAGTTATACAGGGTGTTAAAAAATAACGTTTAGAACGTTTCAGGTGTAATAAAATAAATAAATAAATAAATTTAGCCTACTAGATCCCGTAAGGGCAAGGGCCTCCTGATTGACAGGGCTTGGCTCAGTAGACTTCACTCGTTAGGTGAGCCGATCCTAAGGAGTGTTTTATGTACACAAACACTTGCACTTGTAAGATTCGCACCACACTATACACTGAGGACGGTGGCTTCTAGATTTCTCCATAGCTGTCTGTCTCTTGTACTGCTCGTCCAATGTGGTCCTGCCTTCTTCTTGAAGAAATCTGCCCATCTAGTTGTCTGGCGTCCCACTCTCCTTCTGCCGATCCTGGGATCCCACAATGTCAGTCTGTGCGTCCATCTTCTGTGGTCCATCCTTACCACGTGCCCTCCCCATTTCCACTTCAGACTTTCTGCGGTGTTTAAGATGTCTTTCATGCCGGTACGGTTGCGTAGCTCCTCGTTCCTGACTTTGTTCCTCAGAGAAAGTTGCAGGATTTTTCTTTCCATACTGCGTTGGCAGGTTTGAAGCATACGCCTCTGTTTTGATGTTAGGGACCAGGTTTGGCATCCATATACTGGGTGTTCATTTCAAAGTGTGTCATGACGTCACTGTTGTGAGTCAGCGATTTGAAGCGAGTTTCAGCTTTTATGTCAGAGAAGTTGCCTATTAATCAAGGCGTTCAATCTGAACTTGAGAACGTGTACGGTATAACTTGAATGTCGTAGCAACAGATGGCGGTCTGTAAAGTCTGTGTGCTACCATAACCTCTTTCGAACTGTGTTTTGCGCGGGCAAGTCGTACGCAGGGTATTTGTTATCATCGATTGCGTACGGCAACATTCCACAACACAAATCAAAATGCTCCGTGTCCATGTTGACCGTCCAAGTTAATAAATACGTAAGTAATCGTCTTAACCCTCTCCCCATATCCCGACAGTAAGAAAAAAAACTCACTTTAGTACGTGTTTCCAAACAGTTCACATTCTTGCCACTACTGGCGTTACCCTACGTATCGGTAAGTAATCTTCAGAATGAACGCCGTGCTTGCTAGGCAACTTCTCTCGCATTTAGGTAATACGCCTCTGCGGAAGTGTAGGAAGATTGAATTCTCTAGGCTCATCGGCTAGCGACATGACGACATACAGCGAGCCATGACACATTTTGAACTGAACACCCAGTAGTAGTACAGGTAATACACATTTTTCCAGGGTCACAACCTTTAAACTTAGCTTCTGGAATTTGTCTGTAAGCATGAACTTTAGAGACCAGAACTTCTTCCATGCCATGCTGATTCGTCTCTTTATTTCTTTCTCAGAGGAGGTAAGTACAAATATCATTTGTAAGTGACAAAACTTTGGCAGATGTGCCGTTTATTGTGTACGTAAGTGTTAGTATAGGCTAATCCATAAAGAAGAAGACCAATTGTCGTTTTAGAGGTGGTGTTCAAACTGCCGTCCATTGAAGGCATTGCACAACTGGTACCTTCGTACTATGGAGTGTCTGCAACGCTCAAAAAGGCCAACATTGTCTCTAATAACATGTTCAACTTCAACAACGCGAGCAACTAAGTCTTCTGCCGTATCGATCGGTGTCTCATACACAAAACGTTTCACATTCCCCTACAAAAAGAAATCCAGTAGAGTTAGGTCCGGTGATCGAGGTGGCCACGGTACCGGCCCACCCTTACCAATCCAGCGATCGGGGAATGTAGAATTTAGGTGGTTTCTGATACGACGATCAAAGTCTGGAGGGGCATCGTCATGCTGAAACCATATTCGTTCTCTGATGTTCAATGGGATATTTTCTAAAAGTTGTGGTATGACGTCGTGTAGAAAAATAAAATAATTGTCACCATGAAGACTGTTAGACAACAGACAATGCCCTAAAAGGTGGTCGTGCACAAACAGAACTAACCAGTGTGTGTTGTGACGGAAGTCAAGTCATCTATTCCTTCAGGCCATCTAGCGGCAAAACGGCGCATCTGCTAAGTTTTGTAACTTAAAACAGAGGTTTGTTTTTACCTCCTCTATCATCCCTGAAACGTTGTAAACGTTATTTTTTAACACGCTGTATATCCATAACTTCATAATGTTCCTGATAGAAACGGCACCATGACGTGGAACATTAAAATATCGACAAAATAATCGTTGTGTAATGACAACTGGGGGCCAGCATTTTTTTTTTTTTTTATGTTTCCACCACAAAGGCACGATGTTCAGCATTCACAGCGCCATTTTTACAACAGTGGCATAAATTGCGCGTGCGCATAACTCACACACTTACTTATATGTCATTGTTGTCAAATTATTATACGTTAAAAATCGTCAGGTTCCCATAGTCCACTCTGTATTTGTTTTCTATTTCGAAACATAAATAACGTTGAATATAAAAGTAAAAAAAATGTTTCGGGTTTTATAAAGTAAAAAATAATTAATTCGAGAAAATTGTCTGTTTTGAAGAAATTAGCTTCTCAAATCTGAAGTCTAGTCTAAAGAACCAAAAAAAATTGCAAAATAAGTTTGCATATTCTGATTTCTCCTATTGCAGAATCGGTACGTTAAAAGTTGGGTGGTATCCATTCATTTCGAGTAAAATTATCGTTGTTTTCGATTTTACAGAGAGTAGGAGGGATGGCAGTGCACAACTTCTAATCACTAGATTGTGCACCAATATCCCTGGGTTAAATCCCAAATCTCTCCGCAGTGCATATGAAGAGAAGGCATATGTCACTGCTGATAGTGATTCGTCCGTCGGATGGGGACGTTAAGCCTGGCGGCCCCCTAGGTGCTATTCGGCAGGAGTAGACTACATGCCGGCACCGGGTTTCCCCTTCGCCCTTCCTCACCCTCATCATCATCCTCACCCATTCCCTACACGTACACTCACCCTAGTACACGACATAACTCCTCACAGATACTACACATGCATAACGTGGCCCGCCAGAGTGGTGTGCAACTTGAAAATGAGTTACATTCCTGCCATCTATCCGCAATATACGGACCCCAAACACGCAAGTGAAGTGGGTAGGCATTAGATACATACACACATATTCATTCTTATTTTATAAACAGAATATAAATACAATATAAACTCGCAATAATTCATTTTTAACATAAAGACTAATATTCTGAGAGACGTTTACTGGTATTATAGAAATTAAGAGATGTTATTTCCACAACTCATAACATACTAGAATGGCAACTGATTATACTTAAATAGAATTTCGCAGTAACACATTTTCGGACATGAACAACAATATTTTGAGAGACGTATATTTTAGAATTAATACAGTGTTATTTTCAGTCGGCTTACGTACATTCACATACTACATTAGCGACATGACAAAAGTATCATTGAAGTGCTTTTTGATATGTGTAAAATCTTTTTTCTTCCACTCATTTCTATAAAATATAGTTGAGAATGTGAAAAACACGCAGTTTTTAAGTTAATATCTGCAACTTTGAGCGTCTGTCCTTGAGCTTCATTTTAATAAATGGCCATTACAAATGCTAGTCTCACTGAAATTGTAGTTGTTTAAAATCGAAAGGCATTAGTGGGTATCATAGGAATACGTGGGACGAAAACATCTTTCGTTTTACCGGTTATTATTATCACTTCTATCAGGTTCTGCATGAGTTTTTTTTCACGCCAATTCTTGTTCCATTGCATAATTTTGGTGTGTCAATATTTCGCAATAGTACAATTTGGTGATTCAGTATTCGAGGAATTCATAATACGGTCCCGGACTGCGTAAAGATACTTATTGCATGAATTATCTAGTTTTAGCCTTCGTGATGTGTAACAACAATGTAATTTAATTTCGTGTTAAAATTTCCAAGGCCTCGTGAAAATCGATGTTGAATACAACAGACAGTAATAAAAAAACAATTGACTATAGAAGATTGCATTTTAATATTATACATGAATGTTTGATTGTATTTATTTATATTTTTCATTTTTAATTAATTTAAAGTCCATTTGCACAATTTTAATGTAGCCTATGTTTTTCTCCTGGTTATGAAGGTTAAATGTGCAAACTTTGGCACATATCGGTCAAAGCGTGTAGATTTGTATAGAGAACATGTATACCCACATTCACTTTTATATATTAAGATGAACTCCCACAAAAAAATTGTTAAATATTTGGCGGCTTTGGACTATCTCATTCTCACAACTTCATTTATTTTTTTCGAATGGGGTTAAGTAGCGCTAAGTAAGTAGGGTCAACCAAATATCTCGCCCAAAAGTGGGTGGCGCCTTAAAAAGTTTTGGAACCAATAGTTGAAATCACGACGCCTCAAACCACACTGCTACGGCGCTGGACCGAATGGCATTTACAGTTGTTCGTTCTAATATACAGGGACATCATTTTGTTTTTACTAACATTTTTAATATTGACTTGGCTATACCTTTAGAGAACCGGAAACACAGTTTGCTATCCCCTTCCACGTCCAGAGTTTGATGACACTGGCGTAAAACACAAACAAATCACTCTGCTAGGTATAGGAGAGAAGAAAAGTAGTTCATCCATTTACGTAAACTAGGAAATATTGCGATTTTGAGTTTGGTCATTTTCATTAGGTTTTTGTTTAATCAAAATACAGTACAGTATTCACAATAAGTGTTTTTACTCACGAAATGAGCTGTCCATGCGGACGTATTCATTATGCAGTGTATATTATACTGTCTACAGCACATTAGCGTACATATAGAGAACGAAGTTAAATTGAAAAATAATCACAATATGGATATTTAAATACATTTTTTAAAATGAGGCCATTCATTTCGATACAGGCTTCAGTTCTTTTGTGCATATTATCGCACTATAGACTATTGTACCTAATCCCAATTACCAGTTTCGTCCTTCGTACTAGTAACTCATGTTGAAATAATTCTGTACCTACGTCATAAAAGAGTACCTTACGTACTGTAAATTCAATCTTCACTTCTGCCCAATCCGAAAAGATAAAATTACTCAGACATGCTATCTACTGTTAGTCCAAGTGATTATGTCGTAGGGTCGTAGAACGGGAGGAAACCACGTGACAGTTAATTACTTAACGACGCTAAGTTGTTTTAAACAGTTGTATAATATTACGTAGACGTCCAATTCCTAACAGAAATTAATGTTCTGAGAAAAAAGCTAAGACAGCCCAGCCACTAGCTGGCGAATAAAAGCTGGTGGGGGAAACCGGGATACGACGTAGGCAAATGGACGACAGTACCTGTGCGAAAATGATTCAATATTGAAAGCTCTTTCGTCACTGGAAAACGCGAACATATTTTTGGAACGTACTGTTTACTATGCCCGTAAGGCTACCACAGTCTACTACATACAGTCGCGAAGCTTGAGGTGATTTTTTGCAAATCTCGCGATAAAGCGCTCCAAGCGGTTAGCAACTAGAAACAATAGACTGTCCACTGTCGACTTTGGATTTAGAGTGGACTGAGTCGTATTTCCATCGAGTGCTAGGTCGTTTTGTATTTCGCATTGATGCTTGTGAACAAAAATCCTAACATCTATTTCTTATTTTACTTCTAGATGTAAAAAGTGGTTAATAAACAGCAGGAGGGAAGATCTAATGACAAAGAATGAAGTATATCTTTATAATAATATAAAGTTTTGCTCTCTTCATTTCGAAAACACACAATTTATGAATGAAAACAAAAATGAATTAATCTGGAATGCAGTTCCAACTTTATATTTTGATGTTTCAAATAAACCTGTTCTGTTATTACCTGCAGCTGAGAAACAAAAGCTTTGCGCTAATTCTACGTCTGTATCAGCTGATTCCTTGAATAATTGTACATTTTCAGAGACCTACTTTTTTTTTCAAAGGATATGTTTTTAATTATAGCTGTTAATTTTGTTGCTATTTTTATTTGTTACTTTGCTAGAGACGTAGAAAAAGTAAGTCTGTTACAATAAAATTTATTGATCACGTTTTATTTCCAATTCTGGTGTGATTATTATTGCTTAACCTCATCCCACTTTGTTAGCTACGTAAGCCTACACTACAAGTACCGGTACACGTAAGTTACTCCCATTAATTCATATTTCCATTATTAATGTTATTATATTATTGTTGTAAAGGGAAATGCAAATTAATTTTTATTGGTTTCATAGTTAATTATCGCTATAATCTTGAATGAGTGAAGCGATTATAGTAAATTTCAGTTCGTTTTGCACAAACAAAAATAATATTAACCTATTTCTCGCAGGTATCTTCGAGTTTATGGCGGAATTTAATATACTTCATTAAAATAATAATTGAACTTTATCCATTTAATATTTCAATAATGGAAGGAAGGTGTTAATTTTTCCAAAAGAACCCGACAACGAAAGTGTAACATATTTTGTCGTCTGCTAGGAGAGATCTGTGATGATGAGGCGATAGTAACGATCCTAGTGGTGGGCAACTACCCATGTTTGCATTTTTACTATATATTGAACTTCGCGACTGTATATAGTAGACTGCGAGGCTACTATGACTGTATATGCGGTCTTGGATCTGTGTGGAGAACGGTTGAATTTCATAGTAGAAGGGGTGGGAGTGAAGTACATTAAAAAACTCAGGTACAATAAAAATTTAAGTAAAAATAAAATGATGTCCCTGTATAAGGATGTAAACCTTTGCATAGAGCCTTGTTAATTGCGGATGTACCTCATTCATTGCCATTCAGCAATAAATTCTATGGAAAGGATATCAATAGCCACTTCCCTGCAGAGAATCAAACCCGGATCGGTTGTGCACACAGTCAGACAGCGCCACTTGAACCGGGGCGTTCTTCGCTTTCTGTGAAATTGAGTGGTGGCGCTGCTGTTTTGGAAACAAGCTTTTAATTGCATTCTGTACATAAAGTTAATAGAAGGGTAATTTGATTGCCGTGATCTATCGGCTAATAGAGTTATCAATATTAATCGATGCCCCACCGGACTGCTCAGCGACTTGCTAAGTGTTTTATGATTTCCAAGCAAACACAAAAAAAAAATAATTTTAAATCATGAATGGCACTAGATTATTTTCAGTTTTAATGGATCGTTTTTGTTTATTAATTTTGGATGAGCCAATAAAAATGTCCGTTAATCATTAGATGGATGCCTACAGCTTCGGCAGCTTCCCAGGTTCGAGAACGCAGTTCCAATACCGAGAAGTGCAAAATCTGTACAATTATAACCACGTTATCAATATACAGGGCTTTCATTTCAAAACTTCCCAGTCTAAATAACAAATTTATTTAAATTGAATTCAACTTAAACAATAAACAAGTCAATTTAGATTTCAGATGGCACCGCTAGGCTATATGTTCATACTTAAATATGAAAGAGCATTCAATTGTTTATACACCTCATTCATTTGTTTTCGCATCTTTTCTTTTCTATCGTCGCCTGGCAACCGGGATTCTTGTTAATGTTGCTTAGAGCTGAAGAGAATAAAGTTACAAAACTTACTGAGCATTTCAAGTAGTAGTTGTGTTTGTGTATGAAATTATTTTAAAATGGTGTATACCCTTCAAGAGAGAACATAAATCATCCGTATTGATTAAATTTAGGAAATTACACAAAATAAGCTGTTTTTTCATCCTACAATCAACTGATAATGACAAAGATACAGGTTGCTAGGCGACGATAGAAAACAAAAGATGCGAAAACAAATGAATGAGGTGTATAAACAATTGAATGCTCTCTCATATTTAAGTATAAAAATTTAGGGGTACCATTTAAAATTTCAAAGTGGGGATGGCTGGAGGTGGGGGTGAAATCTGAAATGCAATTAAGCCTGGTTTCAGATTTCCCCCTCAATATCTAAATTCACCTGTTTTTTGTTGAAATTGAATACAGCTTAAATAATTAGTTATTTAGACTGGGAAGTTTTGAAATGAAAGCCCTGTATAATCTACAACAGGATATTATAATAGAATCATTTAATCCTCATAATCCTCCATTAAAATTAAACATACTACTTACTTACTTACTTATTGGCTTTTAAGGAACCCGGAGCTTCATTGCCGCCCTCACATAAGCCCGCCATTGATCCCTATCCTGAGCAAGATTAATCCAGTCTCTACCATCATATCCCACCTCCCTCAAATCCATTTTAATATTATCCTCCCATCTACGTCTCGACCTCCCCAAACGTCTTTTTCCCTCCGGTCTCCCAACTAACAATCTATATGCATTTCTGGATTCGCCCATACGTGCTACATGCCCTGCCCATCTCAAGAGTCTGGATTTAATGTACCTAATTATGTCAGGTGAAGAATACAATGCGTGCAGTTCTGCGTTGTCTAACTTTCTCCATTCTCCTGTAACTTCATCCCTTTTAGCCCCAAATATTTTCCTAAGAACCTTATTCTCAAACACCCTTAATCTATGTTCCTCTCTCAGAGTGAGAGTCCAAGCTTCACAACCATATAGAACAACCGGTAATATAACTGTTTTATAAATTCTAACTTTCAGATTTTTTGACAGCAGACTAGATGACAAAAGCTTCTCAACCGAATAATAACACGCATTTCCCATATTTATTCTGCGTTTAATTTCCTCCTGAGTGTCATTTATATTTGTGACTGTTGCTCCAAGATATTTGAATTTTTCCACCTCTTCGAAGGATAAATCTCTAATTTTTATATTTCCATTTATTAAAATTGAACATAAATGTAAAAAAGGTAAAGATAAAGGTATCCCCGTAACATGCCATGAAGGCACTTGGGGAGCATGGAGGTAGAGCCCCATGCTTTCCATGACCTCGGCACTAGAATGAGGTGGTGTGGTCGGCACCACGCTCTGACCGCCTTTTACCCCCGGTATGGCATAGTTGCGCCCCGCGGTCAATTGGGAGGCCTAGGCATGGCATAGTTGCGCCCCGATGGGCAAGTACACACGGAAGTGATTGTCATAAAATAAATAAATTACTTTAAAATTTTATAGTGGTAGCTGCATTTTTTTAAGAACATGTATTTGTCTATTTTACCGCTTCTGAATTTCTCGATCACGTGGTTTAAAAAACGGAGTTTTTCACGGTATGTCTTATTATTTCATCGGGGCGCAACTATACCATGCCCCTTTTCTCTACCTGTTGGGAACGGGACGCAACTATGGCCACAAAACAGGAACCCTTTTCATCTGCTGCATCTTACCTGAAAGTGGGGCGCAACCATGCGCTGCCCTTTACCCCCGGGAAAGACCCGGTACAATTTTATAGGAGGCTGAGTGAACCTCGGGGCCGTTCTGAAAGTTTGACAACGAGAAAAAATCCTGTCACCACCTGGGATCGAACCCCGGACCTTCCAGTCCGTAGCCAGCTGATTAAACATAAATGTAAATTAATAAAATGATAAACCAAAAATTAAATAATTCAGGCAATTAGTAGGATTTAATAATTTCTGTCACTTTTTAGTTTTGAAAATAATTCTTGGCATCAGTGGCATTACACAGAATTTTGTCAAGGGAGTGATTATTAAAATTAATTACAATTAGTATTATTTATTATTATTATTATGTTACAGCATGTTATACTATGTTATAAATAGATTTTTGGCACGATTGTAAAGTTTGTAAAAACACGCGAAATCGAGTTTCACAAACACACGAGGACCAAAAACATAATTTTACGAATGTGTGTCATACAATGTTTTATTTTTTTTTGTGACAGCACAAATTTACATTAAATAAATATTTAAAGTTGGAGAGTTTATAACATCACAATGTCATGACCGTCTAAACTCAGAACCATTCAAAAAAAGTATCCATGGAATGACAGCCTGTTTTATTCATGTTCACGATTTCATGGCCGTCTAAACTTGCCATATAATCAAAGCGGTTAGGAACAGTTGAACCACGAACGTTATACGTCATTTTTATGGTTTATGTGTTGTCACTTCGAGATATGAATTTATTAAACATTTTGATTACATCTCATATCCAGTCCAAATTTCAGGATTACATTTGTACCAACCATATGACGTACGATTCTTTAATTACACGATTTATTTGTTTTTATGTCTATACTGCATTTTTGAAAATATTATTTTAACGAAACGCTGACTTCTGAAGCACAGATTGATCGTAATTAAAGTGAACACACTAGTATTAAAGAAGACTACAAGATGGCGCGCGCGCTTTGGATCCTCCAGAGGGCCGTGTCATTAATATTCAGCAGGCCTTGCACTTTCTTAATTACAATGGCTGTAAGCAGGCTGTTAGATTTCAAACTAGATCTGTTTGTTCAGCATCTCGCCGCTCGGAGCGCTGGCGTAACACAGTTACGTGTGAATTAGTGAGGTTCCACTTAGCTTGACGGTTCCCACCCCCGTCACATAACAATTTTAAGGGTTGCTGCACAAAATTACATTCTCTGTGGTTAGAATAAGTTCGTAGCAACGTCAACAGATTGCAGCACGGTACATAACGGCCTGATTAATGGGGAAGCTAGCTACCTTGAGGCTTTCAACACAACTTAATGCACTACCAGCACCTGTTTATACAAGCCTGCTACAGATGTCTCCCGCGGCAACAAGGAATTACGTCTTTGTGTAATATGGAAACTTAGTATCTCAAAGAAAATCATACAATAAACGCGTGTAAGGTTAACAAAAATGAGTATCTTGTGGAATATAAGGTACATACTGTATATGCTTCCAGGTGTTAAATAACTAGATTACCTTGTTGACTAGTTTCGGCCTGTGGCCATCTTCAGAACTGAGTGGTCTTTGCGCCTTCTGATTGCGTTTCCTGTGGGGATGCGTTTGTGTAGTGTAATGTGGAAGCAAATAGTGTGTGTGTTCTGAAATTGAGTTGTGTGTTGAGGATTTGTTATGGGTAGGGACCGGATTTTTATGTAATATCAAGGTGTGAAATATGTACATATTTATGGAAGAAAAATAAGCTGAATATGTACCAAAATATGTAAAATCATGAAAATATTTAATATCAATATCGGGCAGGTGTAAGATAGGTAAGACTCTCCAGTTGTGATTTAATAGAGCACCCGACATTTTTTACCGCACACTTGACACATTACTATTTTTCCATCTGTAGTGAAAGCTTCGTCCATCGCAATCCATGATTTTATTTTTGTCGTTAGGGTTGAAAATACAGTTAAAAGCAGTAGATAAACTCAGTTCCACTTTATACTGTAAGTACTAAAACTAGAGAACTGAGTGAAATGAATGACACAACAGAACTGCAAGCACTGCTTCGCTTTACTGGATTAGAAGAAAATAAGTTGAGATGTGAGAAACATGCATTTTAGCCGCTCCCTGTAAGAAACAAAGTACCTACTAAAACCTCAAACTATAGGCATTTACAAACAGTTGTTTGAAAGACATTCCTGTCTCATTCAGAAGGGTAGAATTATTCCAGCCGAGAACCATACTTTCTAATTGCTCGGAAAGTCCCATTTCCGTATAGGTCTACTAAATTTAAAGTAAAGAGGTCAAGCAATAACCTGAAAAGCTATTTATTTTAATCTTTCAACATCTTTCCAGTTGTTCCTTTACTCCAACTTCTTTTCAAAAGTCGGCTACTTTATTGCGGCTCATGTCAGACTTGACACGGGTTTTCCCTGGAAGGATTAGGAAGAGGATGGGTAACGTTGCAAATTGCATGGGAACGGCTTGTTAAGACGTGTGCAGAACAATTATTGTTCGAGACAAATCATGTCATCCTCGTCCCTGAAGGCAACGCTACTTTCTGAGTGATTTTTACAATACAAGGTAGTTGTGTGAGAAAGTTTGCCTTTTGTTCACTCATATTTACAGTGGGCGGTATGGGGTGAATGCCTCTATTACTTCCTGGAACTAAGGACGTTATGTTTCGTCCCGAAATATATTCTTTCTCGGGTAGGTAAAAAAGGCTTTTCAAAATCTGTGTATTTCAAATTGTAAACTTCCCCAGCAGAAGTTTTTTTTTTTTAGAGAAGTAAAAATGAATAAATCCCCTAAATATGTAGATTTATGTAATACCAAGCCACAATATGTAATATATTTCAAATTTCAAATTTATTTACAATTTACATTTGAAATGAATACATTATGTATGGATACCCGAAATAAGCATATGCTCGTGCTCGGGTACAGTCCAGTAGTCTACATAAATTTTACAGAGATCAAATAATAATGCTGATGATAGAAATAATGGTAATAGTAATAATAATAATAATAATAATAATAATAATAATAGCATAATCGTGACAGAAATGATACAAAGATTGTAGTACAAAATAATTCATTAGTAATAATAATAATAATAATAATAATAATAATAAGTGATAAATAAAAAATATTTACAGAATAAAATAAATACTAAGACGGATAAAATAAAATATAAAACCAATAGCGGGAGTTAACACAACTTAAATAAGCATATAATAACCGGAAAAAATGACGAACTCGAAAATCAACAGAAAAGTTCGTTGTATCGCAGACGACAGCAACCGCCGTATTGACGTTGTGTTGTGCAGGGGTAGCCGAAAGTCTATGTAACTGCCGTTCTCTTCGAACCTTCTCGTACAATCATGGGAAGTTAAAGCTGCAAAAACAAAATGTCTACGAGTCAAACTGTTCTGTAAAAATTTCTTCCTCGGGACTAGGAGAGTAGTGCACAACTTCTAATCACTAGATTGTGCACCAATATGCCTGGGTTAAATCCCAAATCTCTCAGCAGTGCATATGAAGAGAAGGCATATGTCACTCTTGATAGTGAATCGTCCGTCGGACGGGGACGTTAAGCCTGGCGGCCCCCTAGGTGCTATTCGACAGGAGTAGGCTACTTGCCGGCACCGGGTTTCCCCTTCTCCCTTCCTCATCTTCTTCATCATCACTCATTCCCTTCACTACACATACACTCACCTTAGTACGCGATATAACTCTTCACAGATACACACCATGTACAGCATGGCCCGCCAAAGTGGTGTGCAACTAGAAAATGGATCACAGTTCTGCCATCTATCCGCAGCATACGGAACCCCAATCACGGAAGTGAAGTGGGTGGGCACTGGAAACAAACACACACACACATACATATTTCGTATTGTTGTAGTGTGTTCAGTTTCTGGTTTTTCGGTTGGAGATGTAGAATTTCCATGCCTCTGTCTATGTTTCTGTAGGTGTGGTTGGTGTTTGTGATGTGTTCTGCATACGTAGAAGTGTTTTGTGATTTAGTTATGGCTGTGATGTGTTCTTTGTAACGTGTTTCAAATGATCTGCCTGTTTGTCCGATGTAGAAGTTGTTGCAGCTATTGCATGTGAGTTTGTATACACATGTGAGGTTGTATTTGTTTGTATGTCTGCTTTTGTAGCGTGTTTTGTGTTCTGTTTGCGATGTTGTAACTTAATTTCTTGAATGAGGTTGCAATATCGTGTGTGTTTTTGTTTTCGCATGTTAGTGTGATGTATTTTCGCATTGTTTTCTTCACCTGACATAATTAGGAACAATAAATCTAGACATTTGAGATGGGCAGAGCATGTAGCACGTATGGGCGAATCTAGAAATGCATATAGAGTGTTAGTTGGGAGACCGGAGGGAAAAAGATCTTTTGGGAGGCCGAGTCGTAGATGGGAGAATAATATTAAAATGGATTTGAGGGACGTGGGATATGATGATAGAGACTGGATTAATCTTGCACAGGATAGGGACCGATGGCGGGCTTATGTAAGGGCGGCAATGAACCTTCGGGTTCCTTAAAAGCCATTTTTAAGTAAGTAAGTTTGATGTGTTTTTTGTGTTCTTGTGTTTATGTTGTATTTCTATGTTTTTTGTAATTCTCTTTTGTCTTTCTTATTATATAGTCTATTATGTTGGGGTTGTATCCTTTTGTAAATTGTCTGGGTCACTGGCTAAGAAGAACCTGTCTACTGAAGGATGCACTGGAAGGAATGGTGAACGGAAGAAATGTCCCGTGCAGAAGAAGATATCAGATGATAGATGAAATTAAGATATATGGATCATATGCGGAGACCAAGAGGAAATAGGGAAGATTGGAGAATGCTGGGTTTGCAGTGAAAGACCTGCCGTCGGGTAGAAAACTGTGAATAAGTGATTACGTCGACGTTGAAATTGTAGAAGAAAAATATAATGATAGTCGAAAATAGTCGTCCTATGTGATTTAGTCTAGAGAAAACTGAGTTAGTCGTTGGGTGCAATTTTCGTGAGTTCGAAGCTGGTCTTGGACATTAGGCTAGATTTTACAGGACGATTAAATCCTAAGAATGAATTTCTTCGGCAGGCAAGTGTGGTACCAATCATGAAAATCCTGATTTATGTGCACTAGTGTTAGGGATTGCTTTGACATTCCCTCCAGACCCAGGCTAGTTCGGATGTTCAATAGACCCAACACCCGCGTCGGTTCTGCTTCTAATAAATTGCTCTGATCACTCCAATTATTCGCAACCCCCCCCCCCCAGCGTTTGTAGTGGTTCATGTAAAATCACCACAAATACCATCCCAACCATTTCAATAACACTTTCTTAAAAATGTATGTCAATGTTGCAATTGGTTTGCATATTACAAATTGCAAATAATTGTACTTGGTGCAGATGTGTTAGTGATATTGCTACAGGCGACCCTCAATAGTGATCATAGAAGCAATCAAACAGCGATACTGTCCGCCATTATCTACGTCCACCCACATAACAAGCTTTATATAAGTGTTCATCGCATAGTATAACTGAAACACGCTTTCTATATCACTACTCGTTTTAGTGCGTTTCGAAAAAATTCCATTCGTTACCATGGTTACAGTGCAATTCTGATCATAGCACATATATTTTTTGTCTTTTCGGGATTTACTTCCAAACCTATCTCTTTACTTGCTTCCAGTAAAATTCCCGTGTTTTCCCTAATCGTTTGTGGATTTTCTCCTAACATATTCACGTCATCCGCATAGCCAAGCAGCTGATGTAACCTGTTCAATTCCAAGCCCTTTCTGTTATCCTGAACTTTCCTAATGGCATACTCTAGAGCAAAGTTAAAAAGTAAAGGTGATAGTGCATCTCCTTGCTTTAGCCCACAGTGAATTGGGAAACGCATCTGACAGAAACTGACCTATACGGACTCTGCTGTACGTTTCACTGAGACACGTTTTAATTAATCGAACTAGTTTCTTGGGAATACCAAATTCAATAAGAATATTATATAAAACTTCTCTCTTAACCGAGTCATATGCCTTTTTGAAATCTATGAATAACTGATGCACTGTACCCTTATACTCCCATTTTTTCTCCATTATCTGTCGAATACAAAATATCTGGTCAATAGTTGATCTATTACGCCTAAACTCACACTGATGATCCCTAATAATTTCATCTGCATATGAAGTTAATCTTCTCAAAAGAATATTGGACAAAATTTTGTACGTCAACAAAAGTGATATTCCTCGAAAGTTACTACAGTTAGTCTTGTCCCCCTTCTCAAAGATAGGTACGATTATGGACTCGTGACGGGAATATTGTACGAAATGGAAATATACAAATTGGAAATTTATCTTTTGAAGAGGTGGAGAAGTTCAAATATCTTGGAGCAACAGTAACAAATATAAATGATACTCGGGAGGAAATTAAATTCAGAATAAATATGGGAAATGCCTGTTATTATTCGGTTGAGAAGCTTTTATCATCCAGTCTGCTGTCAAAAAATCTGAAAGTTAGAATTTATAAAACAGTTATATTACCGGTTGTTCTTTATGATTGTGAAACTTGGACTCTCACTTTGAGAGAGGAACATAGGTTAAGGGTGTTTGAGAATAAGGTGCTTAGGAAAATATTTGGGACTAAGAGGGATGAAGTTACAGGAGAATGGAGAAAGTTACACAACACAGAACTGCACGCATTGTATTCTTCACCTGACATAATTAGGAACATTAAATCCAGACGTTTGAGATGTGCAGGGCATGTAGCACGTATGGGCGAATCCAGAAATGCATATAGAGTGTTAGTTGGGAGGCCGGAGGGAAAAAGACCTTTAAGGAGGCCGATACGTAGATGGGAGGATAATATTAAAATGGATTTGAGGGAGGTGGGATATGATGATAGAGACTGGATTAATCTTGCTCAGGATAGGGACCAATGGTGGGCTTATGTGAGGGTGGCAATGAACCTCCGGGTTCCTTAAAAGCCAATAAGTAAGTACATATATTTTTTAGAATATCATATTACGTAATATCACAAGAGTTCTGGTTTTGTCGATAATTTGCGAGCGTATAGCCTATAATAATTAATTAAGAGAATATACTATAATTGTATTTCTATTTATTTATTTATTTATTTATTTAAATTCAAATATACAGAATAAAGAAATATAATTACAAAATAAACAAAGAGAAATACAAATAAAATAGTACAAGCAATATAAAAAGAAGATACAGTAGTATTAACAAAATTTGAGACCGAATGAGCAGCGCTCGTGCTCGGTCGAAGTTCAGATATAATATTAAAATAAAAAATAATAATATAAATAAATAAGTAAAATAAAATAGGAACTAAAATATAATTACAGCGGCAATGGAATTATATAATATAATATTAACACTAGAAAAGAATAATATCGCACGTGAAAAGTAGGACTAATATATATTTCAAAATTATAGAATACAAGTATAATATAGGTTGATTAATTCATACACATAGGCTATAAATTTATTTAATCAAATTGAAGATATTAACACGTTTCTAATTTTCTTGTTATATGTTAGTGGGTTACATGTTAGAAGTTCTGGGTGTAATTTAGTTAAAGCATTGTACAACCGAGGGCCAAAATTAATGCTATGCTTTAGACCAGCAGATGTGAAATATTTGAATTATTATTTCGTCTTGTGTCATAATTGTGTGTCTATAATACAAACTTATTACGATTTTTATGATAAAATTTTAACAGCGTATACTTATAAATTTGTTCAATATTAAATACATTAAATTCAGAATAAATTAATTTAGTTGGATAATCGAAACGTTTCTTCAAACAAATTTTAATTACTCGTTTTTGTAGTAAATTTAACGGAATAAGATTAATTTTTGTACTTCCACCCCAAACAATTATACCATATTGAATGATAGACTGAATAATGGCCAAATAAACATTTCGTAGAACTCTAATAGGTAAGTAGCATCGAAGATTAACGAATTTATAGAAAACGATAACTCTTTTGATATCTGATTAAGACTATTTCCCGAATACATTGATAAATAATTTATAACATACAGAAACAGATATTATAAATTAAGATATTTAATACTTACATTTGTTATCATGATCATAACGCAATATCATGGCCCACTGTATTGTTAAGGAAACAATGAAAATATTTAACATCTGAACATCAGGTGCGACAAGATATTAAACAAATGCGCATCACGTGCATTAATTTTTTTTCAGTAACGCTTTTATATTAATTTTCATGAATTAACCAACTAAGTAACTCAACTTAATTATAATAAAATTACTTATAATTGCTAATCATTTCAGCTCATAAATCAAGTCACTACTTTTCCACTTAGGGTACTATTCATAGACATTTCGCTAGCCCGGGCTACGAGCGTGTTAAACAGGATTCATATCATATCATATCGCTGACACTGGTTTATGAATACGAAAAACCTTAGTTCGCTGATCATCCACCGAAAGCCCGCGCTAAGAATGTCTATGAATAGGGCCCTTAGTCTTTATCTCTTAAACAGATCTAATTAAAAAGTTACATTAGTCGTTAAAATTCAACTCAAATCTATTGCTGTATACACTTTTTTTTATATTTATTATGTGACTTAGGTTTCTATTGAATTGATTAGCCCACACCTGTGGAGTAACGGCCAGCGCGTCTGGCCGCGAAACCAGTTGGCCCGGGTTCGAATCCCGGTCGGGGAAAGTTACCTGGTTGAGGTTTTTTCCGGGGTTTTCCCTCAACCCAATACCAGTTAAATGCTGGGTAACTTTCGGTGCTGGACACCGGACTCATTTCACCGGTATTATCATCTTCATTTCATTCAGACGCTAAATAACCTAGATGTTGATACAGCGTCGTAAAATAACTCAATAAAAAATTGATTAAGGCTGATTTAGGAAAGAGAAGACCTTACAGCCTTAACTCTGCCAGCGAAAGTAAAACATTCTGCATTCTACATTTCTTAACGAAAGACTGTCATTTTTAAAAGTGGGCCTTCCATTGTTTGAATCGGTTTATTGATCGGTTGTGATTTTTGCATGTAACATCTGGTGGGAAACAAATGACAATCGGCGGAAATAGTCGACAGTCAGTGTTAAAAGTACTTTTCGCACGCTGCATTATAACACAGTAGTTTTTAACACTCTTAGTCATTGTCGGGTTTTAAACCCGCAAACTCCAGACTCAACTGGCCGCTTCTAGCTGCAAGAGAACCCCCTGCACTGACGACTTTGTTAGAGGAGGCGGCAGCTCGAGCTCCGTATTTTCTGGGGCAACTTTTTGCAATTAAATGACTTCGCTCAAGTTTCAATTAACACCACACCAACCTCTGCTGAAGTTCCCAGGCTCTTCAAGGATTAAGGTGCATCTTGGAGGTTGTGCAACACAAAGCCTATAAGCTGATGTGATCTAATCTATGAAGTTTTACTAGTGCAGTTTAGAGAAGAGGGCAGTGTTACCAACCTCGAAACTGGAAGTACAATAACCAGGGAGATTTAACTCTTATGACAAAAGTTGCATCGTCATGTAAGTTCGCCAGTTCGCCGCATAGGGCCTGGAGTGTGCCAACTGCTATCCGATAGCAATGATGGGAAAAAATGATTACAGGTGTTACCAATCTGACAATTTTAAACAGATATTATTATGGATATGATTATATGGTGATTATTAACAACACTTTTATACTACGTCATACTACTTTTGACCAATAAAACTGTACGGAACGACCTGTTTCAACCAATCATGACTGCTTATCTTAAAATTTTTATCACCTTCCTAGCATTTGTTTCTTTGTTTGACAACACTGTACTTTTAGAATCATTTATGTTTATTTATAAATTCCAACTTTCAGCTTTTTTGAGAGCAGACTGGATGACAAAAGCTTCTCAGCCGAATAATAACAGCCATTTCCTCATGTTTATTCTGCGTTTAATTTCCTCCTAGGTGTCACTTAGGCCTATATTTGTTACTGTTACTCCAAGATATTTGAATTTTTCGACCTCTTCAAGGAAAAAATATCACAACACCCTAGTTATTATGAACACTCATTATTTGCAAAATTCGCCATTTTTATAACATTCATATTATTATTATTATTATTATTATTATTATTATTATTATTAACTAGCCGTACCCGTGCGCTCCGCTGCACCAGTTAGAAATAAATATAAAGTAGTTAGATAATTAAAATAGGACGTTTGATCCACGGAACATCCGTGTTTGATAGAAGGATAAATCGTTTAATATGTTACTTAATTTAAATTGTATTTAAATAATTAAAATGCGATAATTTTGGTCCAGAGACACTCATTTGGTGCAATGACAATTCCTTTAACACAGTGGTCGTCAACACTCGCTGAAATGTGCAATGGGTACGCGGTGCCGTCTCATACGCACCGTCGTGCAACAGGGAGAGATAGAGAGCATACCCGCTAGCAGCTACGAGAGCACTATATTGCACTGCGTTTTCCGCGGGTAAGATAGGCTAGCCCCAGCGTGCTCTGTGCTGACGACCCCTGCTTTAACATGTTTCTTATTTGCTATTACATGCAGCCATAGTTTAATGAATGTATACAAAATAGCCTATCAAGTTTTCTGTGCATAAGAAGCTTTTTTAATCTTACCTGTCCTCAATTCACTCACAAGTTACTGTAATAACATTATAGCATTATGTCCACCCAGAGAAACTACACTTTCCAATGGTGAAATAATAATTAATTATACAAATCGGTTAATTTAGCTTCCGATATTACTTCATACAAACACAGAAATATTCTCTTTAGGCTATGTTTAATATCTTTCGATTGTTGTTGTCCAAGGCCCCTTATAGACGAAGTCATTTGTTCTTAATTCATTGCACCGCCTTAGGTGGCGTTATTTTAATTTTAAAACTCATTTATCTCATTAAATATCAGTCCTATCAAAATTTTGCAAAGCATGAAACTTATCGGAAATCATTTTTAAAGAAACCTTTGTTATGTAACATTTTTTACAAAAATCAATAATAAGCGAGATATTTCGATTTATTTAATTCAGGCCCCCTTATAACCCCGATTTCAAATAAAGTATTTTGAATGCCATATAGCCTAAAATCTAAGTTACAACGAACTTAATTTATATTCCAATTTTCATATAAATCGGTTCAGCCATTATCGCGTGAAAAGGTGACAAACATCCAGACAAACAGACAGACATACAAACAAAAATTTCAAAAAAGCGATTTTCGGTTTCAGGGTGGTTAATTATATATGTTAGGACCAATTATTTTTGGAAAATCGAAAATTACCAGAAAAATTTCGGCTACATATTTATTATTAGTATAGATGTTTCACACATTTTTAATTCTATTATGAGTACAACAATTACCGCTCCCAGCCGGTATTTACCCACTTGCGCGGACTGCTGTGAAAACACTGAAAGACGATATTCTGATATCGTGAATTCGCTTAGAATAAAAGACTGCTGAGGTATAAAAACGAGATAATGAGGGCAGTGTATACCTGGGAGCAGCAGGGTGATGATGCCATGTAAATACGCGGAGGGTATTTGAAATTGTGACTAAAGAAACGTACAGTGCGTTTCTTGCTGCGCCCAGGGAGCGGCCTGGGGCAAGCACACAATATTAGAGAGAAACTGGAGCGGGTTCAACAGGTGAAGTCACGAGCCGGTAGAGAGAGGAGTCCTCACTGAAGACGCCAGGTCAAAATTCAGACCAGATCCTGCAGGATAACATAAGGGAGATTTGAAGAGAAATGGAATTGAATTTCGGGTGAAAATTTTTATTTATTTATGTATTCATTTTCTTGATTTATTTATTTACTTATTTATTTAATTATTCATTTATTTGATTTACTTATCTATTTATTTGTTCATTCCTTTTTATTTGATTTATCTATTTATTTCATTTATTTACTTGTTTAATTTATTTATCGATTTATTTATTTGATTATTTGTCTATTTAGGTATTTATTTTATTTATTTAGTTGGTTATTTATTTATTCCATTATTTAGTTCATTTATTTCTCTATTTATGTATTTGATTTATTTACATATTTATTTTATTTGTCTATTTATTTATTTGATTTATTTATCTGCTTATTTACCTCTTTATTTATTTATTTATTTATTTTATTTATTTATCGATTTATTTATTTGGTTGTCTATGTGTTTATTTTATTTATTTAGTTATTTATATATTTTATTTATTTATTTATTTAATTTATTTATTTGATTATTTGTCTATTTATGTATTTATTTATTTATTTCATTTATTTTTTGATTATTTGTATATTTATATATTTATTTATTCCTTTACTTAGTTTATTTATTTGTCTATTTATTTTTTTAATTTATTTACATATTTATTTTATTTATCTATTTATTTATTTTATTTGTCTGCTTATTTGTCTCTTTATTTATTTATTTATTTGTCTATTTATGTATTTATTTATTCCATTACTTATTTCATTTATTGGCTATTTATTTATTTCATTTATTTAAATATTTATTTCATTTATTTATGTATTTCTTTGTTTATTTATTTATTTATTTGTTTGTATGTTTGTTTATTTATTTATTTATTTATTTATTTGATTATTTGTCTATTTATGTATTTATTTATTTATTTCATTTATTTATTTGATTATTTGTCTATTTATATATTTATTTATTCCTTTACTTAGTTTATTTATTTGTCTATTTATTTTTTTTAATTTATTTACATATTTATTTTATTTATCTATTTATTGATTTTATTTATCTGCTTATTTGTCTCTTTATTTATTTATTTATTTATTTATTTATTTATTTGTCTATTTATGTATTTATTTATTCCATTACTTATTTCATTTATTGGCTATTTATTTATTTCATTTATTTAAATATTTATTTCATTTATTTATTTATTTGTTTATTAATTTATTTATTTGTTTGTATGTTTGTTTATTTATTTATTTATTTATTTATTTATTTATTTTTTTTTCCTCTTTACAGTGGAATATTACGGTACTTTAAATTGTCTCCATTTTCATTTTTCGATTTTCTGAGAAGTATTAGGCTACTTATACTTACTGGCTTTTAAGGAACCCGGAGGTTCATTGCCGCGCTCACATAAGCCCACTATCGGTCCCTATCCTCAGCAAGATTAATCCAGTCCCTACCATCATATCCCATCTCCCTCAAATCCATTTTAATATTATCCTCCCATCTACGTCTCAGCCTCCCCAAAGGTCTTTTTTCCTCAGGTCTCGCAGATAACACTCTATTTGCATTTCTGCATTCGCCCATACGTGCTACATGCCCTGCCCATCTCAAACGTCTGGATTTAATGTTCCTAATTATGTCAGATGAAGAATGCAATGCGTGCAGTTCTGTGTTGTGTAACTTTCTCCATTCTCCTGTAAAATATTGGGGTTTCGTAACAATCGCTTTTTTACGTTGATGGGTTGTTAGACATTCGCCCAACCCCCAAGATGGAGGACCACTTCTTATCGGCTGTCCGCGACTGCTTATTCGTAGCTGGCCTCCATATCTGGAGACCCAAACCCTGTTAACGCGTTCTCTATGAGTGTTAAAATAAATGAGTGATTGCAGATTCTCGTTTCAATTGTTTAACTACAATTTCACTAAATTTTGTTGAATTTCATACGTGTTCTGGATTGGCAGCAAAGAATTCCTAAAGGCCTTGCCTCTCAGACGTTACCATGGGAATAGTGACTCGATATTACTCTTGCTTTTGTTTCTTTATCATGACGGGGAAAGAGATTATCCATTGCAAGACTGCCAACTTTAAAAATAGAATATCGACATATGTTTCTGTCCGGAGCATGTTTCAGATCACAGGGAGTTGTATCGGGTTTCTGAAAGACTCCATGTAAATTACAAGAAAACTCTAACGGAGGGAAATCGGCAGTCAGGGCTGCCAATACCATCGCCTGTCAGTTATTTAAATGCTGCTATAGTAACGCTTCAAATAAAAGCCCCGAAGCCAGATGTGAATCCTATTTAATTTTTCTCACAGATTAGAAAAAGTAAATTTACACCGATACACAGATAGGAATGGAATTAATCGATTGTTGATGCATTATTGTAGTATATTGGCTGTAAGTTGAAATAAACAGATGGAAAAGGACAGATTTAGAATTATATTCACCAGAAAGACGGACATGAGGAGGCCCAAAGTGACTTGGTTACAAGAAATGGCGGGAATTTTTAGTGCCATTTAAAAACCCTGTACACGAGAGCTTTAAAAATGGCGCCACAACGGTCGACAAGCCATGAATGTGCATTTAATTTTACTTAATGTATTTTTCATACATCAACGTCCATTGTAAGGGGAAATGATGTTGATAATTTTGACGCAAGGACCTTTTATAGTGACGTAAATATACAATATATTTTAAAAAATATAATTCCAAAAATTATTAGCCCTAATGACACCACAATTTGTACAGATGGTAGTATTGTAGACCTGTTTTTGTAGTTTAAATTTCTCAACTGTTGGACGAAAATTGTGAAAGTTTTAAAAATCATATGTGTCCCCTTAAAGAGAAAATAAATTTTGAAGACAAATTAAAGATCAGGGAAAATTGCAATCGGAGTTCAGTATAATTCAAAAACCCTTATGCAGCAGAACTTCTAAAATGGTGCCATAGCAATTGACAAGGTCACAAATGCACATTAAATTTTATATATTGTATTTTTCCCGTATCAAAAAATATTTTATTATTCATTGATTTTTCACCATATTTGACTATCTTCTTCCCTTGGTTAGGTACAGCTTACAGCAGTCAAATTTTTGGAAATATTCAACTTTTTTTTTCTCCATTATTGTATCATGTGCAATAATCAAAATTAGTATGTGTAAAACACAGTCCTTCTGCTATATGAAAAAAAAATATTTTTGCGATTTAAAAAATATATATATTTATATATATATATATAGATATGTATATATTTTTTTTTTCAAAATTCAAAATGTGCAGTTCACTGTGCATTCATGAAGCGTTTCCCTAATAACTCATAAATCTGTTAACTTTTTCATGTTCTCTCTCTTTTATTTTATTGCTGAAACTCATGTTTACAATATCATGCTCTTTCAACTACATTCCTTAATAAACAATATATATTTTTTTATTTTGTGTTAGAAGAAAATACTGATATTTGACCATTTTGCAACATGAATTTATTTTTTATCAGACAATCTATCAAAGGTAGAGAAGTGATCTTGCATCATATTGTAGATATGACATACATAAATACACACAAGAAACTTCATCACAGAATGTTGGATAGTTTTTGAGTTATGTGGGAAAAGCTTCATCACTGCAGAGTGAACTGAATTTTGAAAAAAAAAAAAAAAAAACAAGTAAATAATTTTTTTAAACCGTAACAATATCCATATATATAGCAGAAGGACAGTGTTTTACACATACTAATTTTGATTATAGTACAAGATACAGTAATGGAGAACAAAAAGTTGAATATTCCCAAAAATTTTACTCCTGTAAGCTGTACCTAACCGCTTAACAATACAGTCTCATATTGTCTATTGATAGCTTGTACGGTGAGAGAAAGTAAAATCTACTGTACAAAATTGTAGAACGCAAAGAGAGGACAATATATTTAATTGGAGTTTTCTTCTTATTAAAAATTTGGGGGTTTGCACTGGAGTTTTCTTATCTATAGTAATCTCACTAGAGGTTTTGATTTATCTAGAGAAAATCAAAACTGGAGGGGGATTAAATTGACTATTGCATGATGAGAAAAAATAAAGTACTGTAATATAATAAAATATTGACTTACTAAACTGTCTTGAAAATGTATTATTATACCATCTTATCATTACAAATATTCCGCTAGATGGCAGTAGTGTGTTATGATGAGCTGTTCTTTTGTTACCAGCTGTACCAACTATACAATCTTCATTGAACTCTATGGACGATTACTAGTCAAGAAGGCTTTGTTGATTCAGTTTCGTCTTTTATTAAAACAGTTTCATTCCACTTCAATTATCAATATACAGGGTGATCCATTTGGGTATGGATAAAATAAAAACACCATAAAACATTTACTACTGAACTTTATTTGTTGAAACTTTGTGCATACAACACTGAAAGATGGGAGATTCCTCAGAGCTCAACATGACCCCCATTGCGCACCCTGCACAACTCATAACGGTGATGCAATTCAGCCCATGTCCGTTGTAACATAAGAGGGGTGATTTGTTGAAAAGCTTGAGTAATTTTTACTCTTAAATCATTAATGTTCCTGGGTTTCTGTAAATAGACAATGTCTTTGACAAAACCCCACACGAAGAAGTCAGGAGGGGATAGATCTGGGGAGTTTGGGGACCAAGGCAAGAGATAGCTGCTTCTCGTACTGGGTTTCGCCTGCGAGCTCATGCATGTTTTTTTAACACAGAACCTGTTTCTACAAATGTCCGATACCACAACATTATGGTATCGTATTTAGGTACATTACACACACCATACTCACGTCGAAATTCCCTTTCAACTCTTTTAACACTCTCAAATTTAGCATACCAAAGAACACATTGTGCCCGCTGTTGATTTGTAGTAGCCATTTTAATCATGTATGATTTTCATTTGTCCTTTCAGATTATGCATTGTTGATTGTCATATATGGAAAGTCCCATGTTTTAATCATAATATAACAAACAAGAAATTTTTCCTACTATTATAATAGCTTTATAATAATAAATTAATATTATCCATACTCAAACGGATCAGACTGGCTTTAAACAATCTCTAATACGTGACTATCCATAATCTCATACAGCAGAAGCTATAACATAACCTAAATAATATAAACAAGAATAAATGATAGGAAAGTTTTAATTAACGATGATGAAATAAACATGAATCATTTTAAAATGTACGATTATTGAAAGTACAATGTTGAGAAACAAAGAAACAAATGATAGGGATGTGATAAAAACAATCGAATGCTAGGGGAGGCGACGATAAAAAACAAATGCTAGGGACGTTATAAAATTGTAGGTTAAGCAGCCATGACTGGTTGAAACACGTCGTTTCATTGGTCAGAAATAATATGACGTAGTAGACTTGCTGGATTTCAGGCAAAATAAACAAGACAAAATATGTTTTTAAACTCTCTCTGGTACGTGAAATTTTGCACATGCTTTGAAATATTTTGACATTTACAGTAAACGATATGCCACAACCAGGGCCGGACGCAGGGTTTTTTTTTCGGGGAGGGATTTGAGGATATAGTAAAAATGGAGTAATGAGAAATAAGTTTATATACTCAAAATTTGTTCCCGAGTCACAAACATTTACAAGTTGGCCTGAGTAGCGTAGTCGGTATAGCCTTCTGTGCTCGAAGTTGCGGGTTCTACCCCAACCCAGCTCGATGGCATGTAAGTGTGTTTAAATGCGACAGGCCTCATATCAGTCGATTTACTGGCATGTAAAAGAAGTCCTGAGGGAAAAAATTCCGGCACACCGGCGACGCTGATATAACCTCGGCAATTGCGAGCATTGTTAAATAAACCATAATTTTTTAATTTTAACATTTACAATGACTGCAATAGAAAAACAATGACATTTACAGAAGAAGGCGACGAGGCTTCTTAGACATTTCATCCAGTACTTCATGAGCTTTTACTTCTACATTTTTATGTACATACATCAAGGCCAGTCCATTTAATCTGTCTGCTCCCATCGTGCTCCTCAAGTAAGTCTTCAAATACCGCAATGTTGGTGTTGCTGTAGTTACAGGCAACGTGCAGAAAAGTTTCAGCGCCTTGCGAGTGCAGGGAAAAATAATTTCATTGCACCTGATCAAAGATGATATAAAACAGTAGGTATTAGGTGAAGATTTTTCTGATCAAGGAAATTTCTTCTCCACATCTTCAATTCATGGAAGAAAGACTCTGATGATGCATCAACATCATTGGGCCACTGATTTACTACAGCCTCAACAGCAGTTTCTAAATCTTCATGTGATGCTCGCACTATGTTTTTAGGCAGAAAAGTTTGTATGGACTTCAGGATTCTCTTATGATTTAAAAACCTGTCCTTGAGCTGACTAATGAAATAGTCTAAGAAGAGAAGGAAAATTAAAAGCCTAAAATACTCTTCATGACTCTCTGTCTTGAAGTAAGAACGCTGTGTTTGTCTCCCTTGGAATTTAACATTTTAGCAGAGAATTTACGTGGAAAACTCTCTGATTCCTATGTACATTCACGAATTAAAATTAGGCCTAATATTATTTTTGTTTCTTGTTTCGTATTTTTCTCAAAATTTCGGGAGGGGATATACCCCCTTAATCCCCCCCCCTTGCATCCGCCCCTGACCACAACATCATAGAATTCGAAACCACCAGGAAGCTTTCCGACAAAATTTTTCCGCCTTTACCCTGTGTTTACACTGCAAGAACGGCTTGGTTAGAACTTGTTTTTTTTTTTTTTTTTTTTTTTCAGAGTATTGAAACGCTTCCCATTTCCTACCTCTATTACACCACGCGAGAAACGAATGTTCTCTGAAGATGAAAGAAAGGCAAATATTCCACACGTATGTAGTACTAGTAGAAAGTACCTGGGAATCCAAGGCCTCTACTATTTCTCCCTTCTGTTCAATTGTCGCAGGAACATTTATTCAAGAAAGACGACACCTAGCGAGGTGTTTGTGTACCAATCGATAAAGAATCTCCACGAACTCAATATCACAGCTTCTTCCACATGTCGCCCTGAACTTAGTTCGACTGGAACTAGATTTATAACGTGGAAATATGGCGCTGCCAATGAAAAATGAAGCTCATTCTTTTTCTTATATTTGTGTTAGTAAATTACGACCTTCTCATGTTTTTTTTTTTTTTTATTGCTGATAAATTAAAGTTTCTTGAATAAGACGCCATATCTCAAGATTGCCTTCCTACCGTTTATTCTCGCTAGCCATACTCTGCCACTCATAACCACACCAAACAAAGCAAACCCTTAAAAATTTCGTTATAATGTAAAGAAATAGTAATATGCGTTACAAGAGCGGTATGTTGAAGTTTTCATGTTCGAGGAAAAGTTTGAAAAAGCGAAACGTAGTTGAGGAATTTCTAATTAGTTGCAATGAAATCTCCATCTTGGTTTCTGTTCAATGACGGCAAATTTCCAAACAAAAATATCTATCTTCAACATTGTTGCTTTAAAATGTTTTCTGTGTTTACTATACTCCAGCAGGCCGTGATATACGTCTGTCTTTTTTTACCCCCAAGTCTATAAATGCGAACTTAAAACAAACGGTAAGGTTATGTAATGATTTATTTTTCATTTTAATATTTTAACAATATTATTTATATAACATATTGCAGTAATAACATCGGGATCTGGAAGCTTGTTGATTTTTTCACGGCTTCCTTAATGTTACTTGTATCAGGAATGCAATAAGTTTCGTGGAGTAGTAGACTTTACTTAATTTTTGCAAATATTTAAAAACAATAATTAACATTGCAATTTAGGTGAAATTGCAGTGGTAAGTTTCCAACTTATAATTATTACTATGTTAAACGTCTCTAAAAATAATATGTTAAAAGCCTAAAGCAGTAAAATGAATGTCGCGCTTAAGCGGTAAGAAGAGGGAAATTGTTATGTGTGTTACGTTGGGAATACTGAATGTGGAATTTTACATTTTTCGCGGATTGGTTTTGTGCGGAAACCAAGGAAATACGCACGATCTCGCGCAAAATTGTATACTATAGTATAATAATAATAATAATAATAATAATAATAATAATAATAATAATAATATAATAATAATAATAATAATAATAATCCGTGGCACTACAGCCCACGAAGGACCAAGGCCGACCAGCCGGCGGCTGGTCTGACGCCTACATGCCGAAGCAGAGGTGAACGATCATCCAACCACAGTGGAGGTATCGTGTGGTTAGCACGATGACCCCCCCAGCCGTTATGGCTGGTTTGCGTAACCGGATTTCGCTACCTATCGTAGCTCCACAAGTGCATCACGATGCTGGGTGGACACCGGTCCCATACACTGGCCGAAATTTCATGAGAAAATTTCTTCCCCCATGAGGACTCGAACCAGCGCGCATTCCGTAACGCGAGTCCTAAGCAGGTTGCCTTAGACCACGACGCCACGGCGAGGGACTATGTGTACGTGTAGTATTTATTCACACTGCAATGGGTATATACCCGGTGGCACTGGTAACTAATTACACTCAATAATGACAATAATAAACTTATTAATTAAAAATACAATTAATAATAATAATAATAACAACAACAGGGAATATCCTAAATTAAATGAAACGGTCACTTAAAATAACATTTGAAATTAATCTAATTTGTATCTTAAACCTATGATCGAACTAAAACCCACGAGTATGATATGTTCATATCTGCACAAGTACCTTTCAACATTACACTCATTTCGCTGTCAACTCACTCACTGCACTGGTATACTATAGTATGTAATGGTATTTTGTTAATATTACTGTATCTTCTTTTTATATTGATTGTATTATTTTATTTCTATTTCTATTGTTGTAATTATATTCTGTATTCTATTTAAATTTAAATAATAATAAATAAATAAAATAAATAAGTATATTAGGCCTACGATATAACAATGAAAGAGTAATGGAACGGAGAAAAATTCTCTCCGGCGCCGGGATTTGAATCCGGGTTTTCAGCTCTACGTGCTGATGCTTTATCCACTAAGCCACACCGGATACAACCCCGGCGCTGGATAGAATCGTCTCAGATTAAGCTCCAACTCTTGGGTTCCCTCTAGTGGCCGCCCTCTGCACTACGTCATAGATGTCTACGAACGTAGGACCGAAGTCCACACATGTGCTGAGGTGCACTCGTTATGAGTGACTAGTTGGCCGGGATCCGACGGAATAAGCGCCGTCTTAAATCATGGAGTGATTTACGCATATCATATATATTATTTTAATGTACCGAAGTACATATGATATTTCCAAGCAGATATTCTGCGTCATCATACGATGAAAGAGTAATGGAACGGAGAAAAATTCTCTCCGGCGCCGGGATTTGAACCCGGGTTTTCAGCTCTACGTGCTGATGCTTTATCCACTAAGCCACACCGGATACAACCTCGGCGCTGGATAGAATCGTCTCAGATTAAGCTCCAACTCTTGGGTTCCCTCTAGTGGCCGCCCTCTGCACTACGTCATAGATGTCTATGAACGTAGGACCGAAGTCCACACATGTGCTGAGGTGCACTCGATATGAGTGACTAGTTGGCCGGGATCCGACGGAATAAGCGCCGTCTTAAATCACGAAGTGATTTACGCATATCATATATATTATTTTAATGTACCGAAGTACATATGATATTTCCATGCAGATATTCTGCGTCATCATACGATGAAAGAGTAATGGAACGGAGAAAAATTCTCTCCGGCGCCGGGATTTGAACCCGGGTTTTGAGCTCTACGTGCTGATGCTTTATCCACTAAGCCACACCGGATACAACCCCGGCGCTGGATAGAATCGTCTCAGATTAAGCTCCAACCGGAGAGAATTTTTTCCGTTCCATTACTCTTTCATCGTATGATGACGCAGAATATCTGCATGGAAATATCATATGTACTTCGGTACATTAAAATAATACCTACGATATAAGATTGGGAAGGGCTTATTGCAAAATCGAGGAAAAGTTTCAAAAACGAACAGAGTCAGTTTTTCAATTTCCGACATTCTGTAGTGCCCCTCTTGAAACAAACTCTGATAACTCGTTCTATCCCCTATCGTACAGCTCAAATGCCAGGTCACGCCTTCTCATCTGTACAGCTTGCACATTCCATTTGATCAATGTTGTAGTAAAAGCATAACTTGGGCCATGAATGAACAAATGAAGTTATTTAACTAACGAATGCTTCTCCTGTGGTACTTCCCACGTTAAAATGGAGTGAATTCCATACTTACTTACTTACTGGCTTTTAAGGAACCCGGAGGTTCATTGCCGCCCTCACATAAGCCCGTCATCGGTCCCTATCCTGAACAAGATTAATCCCGTCTCTACAATCATATTCCACCTCTCTCAAATCCATTTTAATATTATCCTCCCATCTACGTCTCGTCCTACCCAAAGATCTTTTTCCCTCCGGCCTACCAACTAACACTCTATATGCATTTCTGGATTCGGCCATACGTGCTACATGCCCTGTCCATCTCAAACGTCTGGATTTAATGTTCCTAATTATGTCAGGTGAAGAATACAATGCGTGCAGTTCTGTGTTGTGTAACTTTCTCCATTCCCCTGTAACTTCATCCCTCTTAGCCCCAAATATTTTCCTAAGCACCTTATTCTCAAACACCCTTAACCTCTGTTCCTCTCTCCAAATGAGAGTCCAAGTTTCACAACCATACAGAACAACCGGTAATATAACTGTTTTATAAATTCTAACTTTCAGATTTTTTGACAGCAGACTGGGTGATAAAAGCTTCTCAACCGAATAATAACAGGCATTTCCCATATTTATTCTGCGTTTAATTTCGTCCCGAGTGTCATTTATATTTGTTACTGTTGCTCCCAGGTATTTGAATTTTTCCACCTCTTCAAGAGATGAATTTCCAATTTTTATATTTCCATTTCGCACAATATTCTGGTTACGAGACATAATCATATACTTTGTCTTTTCGGGAATTCCGTATTTACGTTCGCGAAAAGTGTATAAAAGTACCACATGTACAAATATGACACCTTACAAAGTCCTTATACTACACAAAATGTATTTCAATGTAATTTCGAAACATTTTATCTCCATGCAATGCTTGTAGCGAGTTTTGTGTCGCTTGCGTAATCGAGTGTACCTCGTAGCATAGAATTGCAAAGATTGAAGAGTTGTTTACCTGACCCCGCTGATATCGCATGTTGACGTGTGCATACATGGAGTCCCCCCTTCTGCTCCCTATATAGATACGTCATCATCTCCTCCATGTTCATTTTCGCCTTCATGATTATCGTGAAGATCTTTTTTCTTCCTTCATGTTGATCTTCGTTTTTATGCCCAACGTTAATCAAAATTTTAATGAGTTAATTAACGACTTTGTATCAACTGCACGTTATCTAGCATAGGTGGAATTGGTGATAGCGGGATTAGATTCGCCATGGAATTATTACAGTTGTGGAATGTCTAGAAAAAAATCTAGCCAATAACAGTGTTTATCAACATAATCCTTGAACCATGTTAACATTATTAACAATGTTTACTGACAGTGTTCTCTGAAAAATATTAACAATGTTTACTGACAGTGTTCTCCCAAAAATATTAACAATGTTTATTGACAGTGTTCTCGGAAAAATATTAACATTATTAACAATGTTTATTGACAGTGCTCTCTGAAAAATATGAACAATGTTTAATGACAGTGTTCTCGGAAAAATATTAACATTATTAACAATGTTTAATGACAGTGTTCTCGGAAAAATATTAACATTATTAACAATGTTTATTGACAGTGTTCTCGGAAAAATATTAACATTATTAACAATGTTTAATGACAGTGTTCTCGGAAAAATATTAACATTACTAACAATGTTTATTGACAGTGTTCTCTGAAAAATATTAACAATGTTTAATGACAGTGTTCTCGGAAAAATATTAACATTATTAACAATGTTTATTGACAGTGTTCTCGGAAAAATATTATTAACAATGTTTAATGACAATGTTTTCGGAAAAATATTATTAAAAATGTTTATTGAGAGTGTTCTAGGAAAAATAATATTAACAATGTCTACTGACAGTGTTCTCCGAAAAATATTAACAATGTTTAATGACAGTGTTCTCGGAAAAATATCAACAATGTTTACTGACAGTGTTCTAGGAAAAAATATTATTAACAATGTTTATTGACACTATTCTCGGAAAAAATATTAACAATGTTTATTGACAGTGTTCTAGGAAAAATATTATTAACAATGTTTAATGACAGTGTTCTCGGAAAAATATCAACAATGTTCACTGACAGTGTTCTAGGAAAAAATATTATTAACAATGTTTACTGACACTATTCTCGGAAAAAATATTAACAATGTTTATTGACAGTGTTCTAGGAAAAATATTGTTAACAATGTTTAATGACAGTGTTCTCGGAAAAATATCAACAATGTTACTGACAGTGTTCTCGGAAAAAATATTATAAACAATGTTTATTGACACTATTCTCGGAAAAAATATTAACAATGTTTATTGACAGTGTTCTCGGAAAAATATCAACAATGTTTACTGACAGTGTTCTCGGAAAAAATATTATTAACAATGTTTATTGATAGAGTTCTCGGAAAAAATTAACATTATTTACTGTTCCTATACTGAGAAATGAATTATTTAGTTGTTTTAAACGATTATGCCAGGTCACAGAGTTGAACCAGTGGTTGTTTCCTTGTTCACAGGTTGAGCGGCTCTCACAGGTGCGGGAGAGGCGAAGATTTCATATCACCCGAGGTGAGGACAGTTTATCCAATCATGGTAATCTAATTATTTCATTCTTCAATCACATTGGTTACTGTATACATTAAAAATAAAAATACTGATCTTTACAACAAAACTCTTAACTATTATGTTCTGTGAACAAAAAGAAACTTAAGTGTATAAAATTGAGTGCAGTATTTTATGTGGACCAAATAAAGTTCCAATAATCAAGTTGTACAATATTTCGACAGAATATAAAGTTTTCTGTGCGTAAAGATCTATTTGTGCAAGATCGTGCGTATTTGCTTGCTTTCCGCACAAAACCAATACGCGGTAAGTGTGAAATACCACATTCAGTATTCCCAACGTAACACACATAACAATTTCCCTTCTTACCGCTTAAGCGCCATATTCATTTTACTGCATTAGGCTTTTAACATATTATTTTTAGAGACGTTTAACATAGTAATAATTATAAATTGGAAACTTACCACTGCAATTTCACCTAAATTGCACTGTTAATTATTGTTTTTAAATATTTGCAAAAATTAAGTAAACTCTACAACGCCACAAAAGTTACTGCATTTGTAATGCAAGTAACATTAAGGAAGCCGTGAAAAAATCAACAAGATTCCAGATGCCGATGTTATTACTGCAATATGTTATATAAATAATATTGTTAAAATATTAAAATGAAAAATAAATCATTACATAACCTTATCGTTTGTTTTAAGTTCGCATTTATAGACTGGGGAAAAAAAAGACAGACGTATATCACGGTCTGCTGGAATACAGTAAACACAGAAAACATTTTATAGCAACAATGTTGAAGATAGATATTTTAGTTTTTAAAAGTTGCGGTCATTGAACAGAAACCAAGATGGAGATTTCATTGCAACTAGTTAGAAATTCCTCTTTCAGGTATGTAATAAACGATCTTCGCACAAAACAATGTACGATACACGAGCGGTATGTTTGTTTTCATGTTCTCGGAAATTAAAAAAGATCAACTACGTTTCGCTTTTTCAATCTTTTCCTCGAACATGAAAACATCAACATGCCGCTCTTGTAACGCATATTACTATTTCATCTTACCACTGTCCTCATATGTAACATTATAGCCATCTAGAGAAACTACAAATTTCAAATAGTGAAGGAATTACTCAAATCGATTGATTAGCTTCTGAGATTACTTCATACAAACACACAAACATTCTCTTAAATTAATATTGATAAACGTCAAGGCCGCCTTAAATAGACCGAGTCATTTGTCTTAATTTCATTGTAGCCATCGTCGTTGTTCCTACAATAACTCCTATGTGACATATTTATCGATTTCCAGATTTTTGCTGTATTAAATTACTTAAGTAGTGATACAGCAAATAATAAAATCTCCTATATGTAATTATATTTCTTTCTTTCGAAAATGTAAGAATTCACTATCTCCTATGTACCATTGCCATTGAATGAATTAAAATTGTTTTTTCTTCCTACTGAAAAATTTTATACTTTGCACATAGCAGTTATTGCAGGAACAACGACGCTATAATCTGAGGCGGCGGTGAAAATGTATTGTATTGTTATTTTAGAAGTCTCGTATATCCTTATATGTCAGTTATATCAAAATTTTGCTTAGAATAAAACTTATCGGAAATCATTTTTAAAGGAACTTTTGTTATGTAATATTTTTCACAAAAATCAATAATAAGCGAGATATGTCGATTTATTTAATTCACGCCTCCTTATAACTTACTTACTTACTTACTTACTTACTTACAAATGGCTTTTAAGGAACCCGAAGGTTCATTGCCGCCCTCACATAAGCCCGCCAGAGGTCCCTATCCTGTGCAAGATTAATCCAGTCTCTATCATCATACCCCACCTCCCTCAAATCCATTTTAATATTATCCTCCCATCTACGTCTCGGCCTCCCTAAAGGTCTTTTTCCCTCCGGTCTCCCAACTAACACTCTATATGCATTTCTGGATACGCCCATACGTGCGCCTCCTTATAACACCCTTTTAAATAAAATATTTTGAATGCCATATAGACTAAAATCTAAGCTACAACGAACACCAGTTTTCATCGAAATCCGTTTAGCCATTATCGCGTGAAAAGGTAACAAACATCCAGACAGACAGATAGACAAACAAAAATTTCAAATAAGCAATTTTCGGGTCCCAAGATGTATAATTACACATGTTAACACCAGTTATTTTTGGAAAAGCGAAAATTACCAGAAAAATTTCGGCTACAGATTTATTATTATTATTATTATTATTATTATTATTATTATTATTATTATTATTATTATTATTATTATTATTATTATTATTTATCACTATCATCATTGCTATCTCTGTTTTATTTCTTTTTTTTCTTGTATTAGCTCGATGAGAGCTCTATACTGTTCTTTTGACTCTGTTGACCCTCTATAGGGGTTTAATTTAATTTCTATTATTTTCATCAGTGTTTTATTTCTTTTTTGTATTTATATGTGCATCTGGTAGGATGGAAGAGAAGGTCTTATGGCCTTAATCCTGTCATATATATTATTTTAATGTACCGAAGTACATATGATATTTCCATGCAGATATTCTGCGTCATCATACGATGAAAGAGTAATGGAACGGAGAAAAATTTTCTCCGGCGCCAGGATTTGAACCGGGTTTTCAGTTCTACGTGCTGATGCTTTATCCACTAAGCCACATCGGATACCCATCCCGGCGTTGGGCAGAATCGTCTCAGTTTAAGTTCCAACTGTTGGGTTCCCTCTAGTGGCCGCCCTCTGCACTACGTCATAGATGTCTATGAACGTAGGACTGAAGTCCACACATGTGCTGAGGTGCACTCGTTATGAGTGACTAGTTGGTCGGGATGGGTATCCGGTGTGGCTTAGTGGATAAAGCATCAGCACGTAGAGCTGAAAACCCGGGTTCAAATCCCGGCGCCGGAGAGAATTTTTCTCCGTTCCATTACTCTTTCATCGTATGATGACGCAGAATATCTGCATGGAAATATCATATGTACTTCGGTACATTAAAATAATATATATGATATGCGTAAATCACTTCGTGATTCCGTCGGATCCCGGCCAACTAGTCACTCATAACGAGTGCACCTCAGCACATGTGTGGACTTCGGTCCTACGTTCATAGACATCTATGACGTAGTGCAGAGGGCGGCCACTAGAGGGAACCCAAGAGTTGGAACTTAAAACTGAGACGATTCTGTCCGATGCCGGGATGGGTATCTGGTGTGGCTTAGTGGATAAAGCATCAGCACGTAGAGCTGAAAACCCGGGTTCAAACCCCGGCACCGGAGAGAATTTTTCTCCGTTCCATTACTCTTCCATCGTATTAATCCTGTCAGATAAATAAATAAATACCTCCCGTGAGTTGGAATCCATATGAAGAAAATATAATATGCACAATTAATTTAAAATTAGCAATCTGATTGAGCCGAAAATTTTCACACACCTTATTCCAAATATAGCAGTAAAAAAAAAAAAAAAACTTGGAAAAAAAAGTGATCAAAATTGAAGAAATTTAAATACTCTGTCCTACTGTCAGTTAAGGCCCTTCAGTAATCTGTCCAATATAAAAGCCTTGATTTCTGAGCCCTGCACTGGTTTATCTGTCGCTGAGTTCCAGGTTGCATTGGACAATCTTGTGTAAATAATTCATAACGCTGAATATCTGGTTAATTAAGTAAATGCAAACAAGTGCGTGCCCAACCAGAACGCAAATAAGCACTCCATCATCGAGAAGAGTCCATTACCAGGAGACTTGCACCCTGCCGTCATTAAGCTAACTTCAGGGACCGGAAACTGCGGCCTCGTGTTCAAATACCCACGAGCCTTGAGGAATAAAAAATGTACGTGTGAAATTTAGAGAGAAGGGAGGGAGGGAGGGTAAAGGAGAGTACTTTCGTATAAAAAGCATGTCTGAAAGAAAGGTGCATCTTATATAATATACAGGGTGAGCCGTAAGTAATTTGATTAAGGGGGGAGGTACACCATTTAGTGAAATTGATTTTTTTATATCTCGGCTACTATAAAGCTAAATGCTTAATATACATACATTACACTTTATAAAACACTAGTCAGAATATTAAAATAGCTAGTAATTACCTGTAAAAATATCAAATTTGCATATTTCTTTACAAACGTAAAGCAATTATACAGGGTGATTCAGACTACCCGTAACAGTAATTTATTTCGGAAACTAGTGCATGAAAATTTTTCGAGACAAAAATATTTATAAATAGACCACATGTGAACTTTCACTTGAGCTTAATTTCATCAATCAGCTGTAACAGGAAGTAGGGTCAGTGGCGTATCACTTCAAACTTTCAAATGGGAGTCGGGTCAAATAAGGTACCTTTTGATAGAGCTCTTCAGAACAAACAACTTTCATACAAAACGTGTAGGTCTTTAAAATATTTCTTTAAAATAATCATGCAGATATTTAATTAATTTATAGATGTTATTATGTAAATGTTTTTCAGTTGTAAAAAAATTATGCAAATATTATATTATTTTACAGGTAATTATTACCCATTTTACTATTCTGAGTAGTGTTTTATAAAGTGTAATGCATGTATATTAAGCATGGAAAGTTTTGTTCATTTAGCTTTCATAGTGGCAGAGATACAAAAAAAAAATGAAATTTTATTAAATTTCTCCAAGCCAATGGTGTATCTCCTCCTTCAAAATTCAGGGGGTAGTACAAATTGGGAAGTAGCATAGGCTTATCTAAATACAAATACGAGAGTTAACGTCGTTAAAGTTGCTCAGCTGCAAACCTTTCCTACCTTAATATTAATAAACTAGCCGTACCCGTGCGCTCCGCTGCACCCGTTAGAAATAAATATAAAGTAATTACATAATTAAAATAGGACGTTTGATCCAGGGAACATTCGTGTTTGATAGAAGGATAAATCGTTTAATATGTTACTTAATTTAAATTGTATTTAAAATATTAAAGTGCGATCATTTTGATCCAGAGACACTCATTTGGTGCAATGACAATTCCTTTAACATATTTCTTAATTTTTATTACATGCAACCATAGTTTAATGAAGATTGACATCATTTAGGTTTAATGTGTATATTTTATTTGACTTGTTATAGGTTTCCATTGAATTATGGTAATAACTTAATTTTAACCCTTGTTTTCTACGTATTCAGTAAATGGCGCTTGACCCACTATGGTTCTGAACCCTTCAAATAACTTAAATTATATTATATAATATTACATATTATATTATATTATATTATATTATATTATATTATATTATATTATATTATATTATATTATATTATATTATATTATATTATATTATATTATATTATATCAGAAGTTACTGTAATAATAATATTATAGCATTATGTCCATCTAGAGAAACTACACTTTCCAATGGTGAAATAATAATTAATTATACAAATCGGTTAATTTAGCTTCCGATATTACTTCATACAAACACAGAAACATTCTCTGTAGGCTATCTTTCATAGCTTTCGATTGTTTTTGTCCAAGGCCCCTTATAGACGAAGTCATTTGCTTTTTAATTCATTACACGGCCTTAGATGGCAGTTATTTTAATTTTAAAACTCATTTATCTCATTAAATATCAGTCCTACCAACATTTTTCAAAGAATAAAACTTATCGCAAATTATTTTGAAATAAACTTTTGTTACATAACATTTTTCACAAAAATCAATAATAAGCGAGATATTTCGATTTATTTAATTCAGGCCCCCTTATAACCCCCCTTTTAAATAATGTATTTTGAATGCCATATAGCCTAAAATCTAAGTTACAACGAACTTAATTTATATACCAATTTTCATCGAAATCCGTTCAGCCATTATCGCGCGAAAAGGTAACAAACATACAGACAGACATACAAACAAAAATTTCAAAAGAGCGATTTTCGGTTCCTGGGTGGTTAATTATATATGTTGGGACCAATTATTTTTGGAAAATCGAAAATTACCAGAAAAATTTCGGCTACAGATTTATTATTAGTATAGAAAACAGTCGTTATGCGTTTTTCTTTAAATAACACAGGACTTCTCCCAGGTGAAGATATTTTTTTAAACGATCGTACTCTTTTGTTTCCTTACGGATGCCGCTTACATGCCCCTTAAACTGACAATATCACACATTGCCGGTTGCTATAGAAACAAAAGAAAAATACCTGACATACGCTCGCATGTGTTTGTCATATCCTTCCTACGTTACGAATTTTAAGTAAGTAATAATTCAGACGATTTGACAGTAAAAAGAAATAAAAAGCTCGTTTAATTAAAAACAAAAGAAGAGTGGAAATAACCAACCATCCACATTTCTCCAATGTTTCCAGGAAGTTCCTTTCAACCCCGTAATGACTGCATAGCGACAGAACACAAAATGCATTCTACCTCCTTGCAACGAGTTTTATTTAATTAAGAATACTGTGCAGTGACATGGATGGCAGAAACACATGAGCGGGTTCTAATTTCTTCATCTCTAAAGCAGTAGTAACGTTAAAAGTTTGAGGTGACGTAAGATTTTAAACTAATTACAAGACACTTGTGAACTTCATACAGACAGAAATGCCCAATTTCAGATTCTCACCAAAAGCTATCGGGAATAGTTTTTGAGCAGATTATAGGTAACTTTTAAAGAACAAATTGGCAGGTCTTCCCCGAATAATTCGATTCTGTTTCCAGTATTGCTCCATTACAGCCTTATCGCTATCCCTTTCTCTTTATAGGCACTACTATAGTACTTTAGATATAGTTATATCTTGAACCACTAGTCGCTATACAGGGTCGCTAATATGTTTTCTCGGGATATCAGCCGAGTTAAGATTTTGGAATGCTCCAAGCTTTCCACTGCTATCTCTGCAGCATCTTCAGGGAAGTGATGTCCGAACGAAAAAAATCGAAAAATCGAAAGAGAATTGGGAGGAAAAATTTAAAAGGTACGCAAAACGCGTCCTTGCAAGGGGTTGGGGGCTATACAAAACTAAATATGTGAGCTCCAAGCCTGTTGGCCACTAGTCTCACTCCGGGTTACGCTGCTCAACTGAAGGAACTCTAGAAAATTTTGAAGGGGAAGCCGAAATTGGACGTAACCTCTTAGGTACTACATACGCGAGAGGGACGGAGATTTGATCAAGTGATCACGGAACGGGGCGAGGAGGAGATGGCTGGTGTTTGCCGTTAGGATGGCGAGACGCTGCCATCTGTTGTTCGATGACAAAGCATGTGAAGGCCGTCGGAAGAAGCGCCGTGAAATCTAAATCTGCAATATGAGAGGTCCCTGTCCTTTCAATTTGCGACTAATTGAGTGACCTCGTACATTTAATACACAATTGATAGGTTCTGAACTAGGGCATACGTCGTTTATAATAAAGGGGAATATATATGGGGAAGGGCGTATAGGTCCATGGCCCATTTCTTATAGGGCTCATCCCGACATTTGTCTTACGCCTGAGGAAAACCACGGAATACCTTGGGCAGGATGAGTTGTCTCATATAAGAGACTAGCCAATTTGGCTATTATGTAGGAGGTGATTGTTGTCATGAGCCTTGTTGATTCGTCTCAATTTCGAGACCAGCCATTTGGCTATATGATGGCTCAATTACGAAGAGGGGTGAGAGATGTAATTGTTAATTAATTTAGAGTTAATTAGAGAGATTCATGGGGATATGAGTGCAGGTCCGTGGCCCATTTCTTTTAGGGCTCATCCCGATATTTGTCTTAGCGCCTTAGGAAAACCACGGAAAAACCTTAGGCAGGATGAGTTGTCTCAATATCAGAGACTAGCCAGTTGGCTCTTAGGTTGAATGACTCTATGAATCGATGGATCTATACTAGCCAATTGGCTCTACGATAGTTCCATCGATCAACAAAAGTAGATATTGTTAGGGAGGGATTTTGTTTAGCCCAGTTAAGACAAGGTCATTTTAAAGCGGTTGCACTATCCAAGGAGTCTCATGGAGTTGAGTCGTGGCTACCAAAACCTGGGAGTAACGCCAGCCTCCCTGTCCTCCTGTCTCAATAGTATAGCTAATGGACCTGTCTGGTGTCTACGCCGTAACCTAGGATCATACTGGCCGAGGCCAGATATGAGCGGGTTGGGGTTAGCACGAGCTTCCGCATACAGGTTCCTAGCCAGTCGAGCAATGAACTCGTCTATGGTTGGCAGCTCTAGTTCATCATGGAACTTTCTTCTCGAGGCGACTCGGGGGAGATGGGTAATGAGTCGAATCACCTGGTTTTGAATAACTTGGAGTTTCCGGAGATGGGTCACTGCCGCGAACCCCCATGCGGGTGCGGCATAGGTAATGACAGAGCGAATGAGGGCCTTATACATGGTAAGTCCTACCCTCAGGTTGTCAGGAGTTAAGGCCGCCAGAATGGGATAGTGTCTAACTATTAGCCCGTTGGCCTTACGAAGAAGGGATTGGATGTGATCTCGGAAGGTGAGATGAGAGTCCATAATGATCCCTAAATATTTAATTTGGTTCATCCACGGCATTTCTCGTCCGAAAAGTGTGGGTGGTGGTGGTATGTCTTCGAGCCTCGCTCTTCGTGAAAAGAGTATGGCCTGACATTTCTCTACATTGACCTTGATTCTCCAGTCGTGGAACCACGGCTGGAGGTGATCTAACATCGACTGCAATCTACGGCACGCTAACCTGTAGGTTTTGCCCATCGCCAAGAGGGCAGTGTCGTCTGCATAGATGTACAGATGACTACTTCTGCCGTGGATATAGCGAAACGGGAGGTCATTAATGAATATATTGAAAAGTATGGGCCCGATAATGGAACCCTGTGGGACTCCTGCTTGAATTTCACGGGGGGTGGAGACACTAGTGCCTACACGGGTTTTGAATGTACGGTCTCGGAGGTAGTTAGAAATGAGGCGTATCATTCCATCTGGGACTCCCATGCCCAGTAACTTAACGAGGAGTCCCTCATGCCAAACCTTGTCGAATGCTCGCTCGATGTCCAGGTAAGCTGCAGCTACGACACGCTTCGTGCTCATGCCCCAGGTAATGTCCTCCGTCATGCGGAGTGCCTGGAGTGTAGTGGAACGCCCAGGGTGAAAACCGAATTGCTCGTTCCTGATTTGGGGCAATACTACTTCAGTGAGGCGTCTATGTATGACCCTCTCCGCCAGTTTGCTGAGACAACTGAGGAGACTAATAGGCCTATAGTTGCTTGGATTCGTCTTATCCTTTCCGGGCTTTGGAAAGAGAACTACGTGAGCCTCTTTCCAGGGAATGGGATAGTGACCGGAAGCCAAGATGTTATTAATTATCTCTGCTATGCGCTTCACAGCTGACCTTGGGAGATGCTGCAATATGATTCCTTGGATACCGTCGGCTCCTGCGGCCTTATGAGGGCCGAGGCGACGAATGAAATGGGCTACCTCGTGGGTGTTCGTAGGTCGTATCCCATTTTCCGGCTCCCTGCTAAGGAGGTCTCGAACCGATTCCTCAACAGCTCTGATATGGGGCAAGTTTAAATTTTGTTCCACGGGATGAAAAGTGGTCTCTAGAACGTCTGCCAGTGCGGTAGCCTTCTCCTCAGGAGTAAAGGCCGTGACATCTGGACCGACTACTAATGGGTGAATAGATTGAGACGGATTGGACAGAGCTCGAGATACACACCAGACATCTGACATGTTTCTGCTGTCCATCGTTTCAACCTTGGATTTCCAAGCATCCACGACCGTTTCGTGGACCGCCTCACTGATCCGCCTGCGCAAGCGGTTCATTTCTATTCTATGTTCATCTAACCTAGCACGCTTCCACAATGTTCTTGCTCTATTGCGGGCGATCTTTAGGTCTCTAATATAGGCTGGGAGCTGCATCCGTCCCGGTTGTGAAGACCATTTCGGTATTGCAGCAACCATTGCCTTCTTTATGCACTCCGTCAGGTCGCTAACTGACCTATCTATCCCTGCCGGAGTGACTTCAGGGGGGAGTGGTGGAAGCGTAGCGGCTACCTGGTCTTGGAAGAACACCCAGTCTGCCGCCTTGTAGTTGAATTTCTCAGCGGTTGGTGTCCGAACAGAAAGTCGAAAGGTAATATAGATGTTAGGCTGTCTCAGGTGAAACGGGATTGGTTGGCGGATCGGCCAATCTTGGGCCGGGAATTGTCATTCCTCGTAAACTCCGCCCCTCCCGGGATTCCTGTGTGAAGTTTGGCGGGCGGCGAGCCCTGTTCCGCCGGTTGGAATCGGTTGCCGTCCTCGGTCCGTGATCTTCATGACCTTGATTGTATGAGGGCCTAAGTTGGTCCAAGGCCGGTGTCCATGCCTGACTGAGCTGGACTCCAGCCGACATACTCCTATAAACATTGTTTACAAACTACATGCAATGTATGAACATAATCGAATAGTTTTATACAATTAGCATACTATGTACTCCGCATGTATTTTGGGGTGGTTTTATTCCTCCCTGTGTGATCACAGCCAACAATCGAAGTTTTAAAAAGTGTTGTAATCCGTCTGCCCGAATATAAGAACGTTATTTTAAACGTGTTTCTTATTTGCAAAATACAAGTTAATTCAATTCTATAAAGAAAGTTTGGTATTTTTGTATTTATGGTACTATAACAAACCATTTTCTGTTTATTCCTAAATAAAAAATTGTAAAAAAATAAATGTATTTTGATTTTATTCCCAATTTTATTTATTTGTAAATAAGCTACAATAATGAATAGTTTAGTAGAAATCGCTGTACGCAGACAGACTAGTACTAAAATTATCATATTTCATGTACATCATTTCCCGATAAATTGACTCGTAGATACTGAATATGAACAAAATCCATCCAATAGTTTAGTAGAAATCGCTGTACGCAGAGACTAGTACTAAAATTATCATATTTCATGTACATCATTTCCTGATAAATTGACTCGTAGATACTGAATATGAACAAAATCCGTCCAATAGTTTAGTAGAAATCGCTGTACACAGACAGACTAGTACTAAAATTATTATATTCATGTACATCATTCCCTGATAAACTGACTCGTAGATACTGAATATAAACAAAATCCGCCCAATAGTTTAGTAGAAATCGCTGTACACAGACAGACTAGTACTAAAATTATTATATTCATGTACATCATTCCCTGATAAACTGACTCGTAGATACTGAATATAAACAAAATCCGCCCAATAGTTTAGTAGAAATCGCTGTACACAGACAGACTAGTACTAAAATTATTATATTCATGTACATCATTCCCTGATAAACTGACTCGTAGATACTGAATATGAACAAAATCCGTCCAATAGTTTAGTAGAAATCGCTGTGCACAGACAGACTAGTACTAAAATTATTATATTTCATGTACATCATTCCCTGATAAATTGACTGGTAGATACTGAATATGAACAAAATCCGTCCAATAGTTTAGTACAAATCGCTGTACACAGACAGACTAGTACTAAAATTATTATATTTCATGTACATCATTCAATGATAAATTTACTGGTAGATACTGAATATGAACAAAATCCGTCCAATAGTTTAGTACAAATCGCTGTACACAGACAGACTAGTACTAAAACTATTATATTTCATGTACATCATTCCCTGATAAATGATACAGCATGCATACATTCTTGTAATCGCTTTTTGAAGTTTATCTACACTTTGCAGCATTTCGACTGTGATGTTTAAAATTTCTTCACGAATTTCTATCTTCAGTTGTTCAATGTTTCGCGGTTTGTTTGCGTATAGCCTACCTTATTTTTTTACCCCATAAAAAGAAATCATATACAATTAAATCGGGGGATCGTGCATTCCAGGGAACGTTTCCATTTCTTGATATGACCAATTTCGCATTTCCGTCATAGAGATGGCTGAAGTATGTGCTGTTGCACCATCTTGCTGAAACCAAGTTGATCTGTTGATACGAAAATTTCTTCTTCTCAATTGACCACTTAAAAATATTGAATCATTATCACATAACGAGCTGCATTACCAGTTTGCACATGATCATTGGCAGTTTCTTCTTTACTTGAAGGTTTTTTTCTTTAGTGCTGATCCTGTTTGTTCTAAATTGCGAACCCATGTTTTAAATACATGTGAAGAGGACCCAGGATCATGACGACGGAGTTTAAAATGGCGGTGAAACTGCCTACGATCCGCTTCTGCGCACTGACCACTTAGCTAATAAGATTTTACAGCAAATCGTCATCAGTCCAATGCTCCATGATTAATAATTTGCAACAATCAGACTAAAACAATGACAATAAATCTCAGTCTACTAAAATGATCCATGTACTACGAACAACAAAATTATATCTCCCGTTTATTTGACTCACCCTGTATAAACTCCATCATTAATAAATTGCAACAATCATGCTAAACAATGACAATAAATCTAAGTCTACTAAAATAATCCATGTACTACGAACAACAAAATTATATCTCCCGTTTATTTGGCTCACCCTTTATAAACTCCATGATTAATAAATTGCAATAATCATGCTAAACAATGACAATAAATCTAAGTCTACTAAAATAATCCATGTACTACGAACAACAAAATTATATCTCCTGTTTATTTGACTCACCCTGTATAAACTCCATCATTAATAAATTGCAACAATCATGCTAAACAATGACAATAAATCTAAGTGTACTAAAATAATCCATGTACTACGAACAACAAAATTATATCTCCCGTTTATTTGGCTCACTCTGTATAAAATCCATGATTAATAAATTGCAACAATCATGCTAAACAATGACAAAATATCTAAGTCTACTAAAATAATCCATGTATTACGAACAAAATTATATCTCCCGTTTATTTGGCTCACTCTGTATAAACTCCATGATTAATAAATTGCAACAATCATGCTAAACAATGACAATAAATCTAAGTATACTAAAATAATCCATGTACTGCGAACAACAAAATTATATTTCCCGTTTATTTGACTCACCCTGTATAAACTCCATGATTAATAAATTGCAACAATCATGCTAAACAATGACAATAAATCTAAGTCTACTAAAATAATCCATGTACTACGAACAACAAAATTATATTTCCCGTTTATTTGACTAACCCTGTATAAACTCCATCATTAATAAATTGCAATAACCATGCTAAACAATGACAATAAATCTAAGTCTAGTAAAATAATCCATGTACTACGAACAACAAAATTATATTTCCCGTTTATTTGACTAACCCTGTATAAACTCCATCATTAATAAATTGCAATAACCATGCTAAACAATGACAATAAATCTAAGTCTACTAAAATAATCCATGTACTACGAACAACAAAATTATATTTCCCGTTTATTTGACTCACCCTGTATAAACTCCATGATTAATAAATTGCAACAATCATGCTAAACAATAACAATAAATCTAAGTCTACTAAAATAATCCATGTACTACGAACAACAAAATCATATTTCCCGTTTATTTGACTCACCCTGTATAAACTCCATGATTAATAAATTGCAACAATCATGCTAAACAATGACAATAAATCTAAGTCTACCAAAATAATCCATGTACTACGAACAACAAAATTATATTTCCCGTTTATTTGACTCACCCTGTATGAACTCCATGATTAATAAATTGCAACAATCATGCTAAACAATAACAATAAGTCTAAGTCTACTAAAATAATCCATGTACTACGAACAACAAAATTATATTTCCCGTTTATTTGACTCACCCTGTATAAACTCCATGATTAATAAATTGCAACAATCATGCTAAACAATGACAATAAATCTAAGTTTACTAAAATAATCCATGTACTACGAACAACAAAATTATATCTCCTGTTTATTTGACTCTCCCTGTATAAACTCTTGATAAACGACCTTAGTTGTTGCGAGTTATGTAGAATATTTAATGAAATACTGTGTCGTCTTCATGAGATCGATTTTTTTATAATTATTTCTGCAAGCTAATGTACATTTGTCTTTTGTTTTACTATATCGTATAGTAATTGTTCATAAGTTCTTCACTGTAAATAACAGTACGCGTAATATGGCAGTAAACAGAGCCCTCTATGTAGGCGTCCTGGCACAGTTGGCGTCATACCTCAGCTTTTTTTGTTTCCCGGTATAAATCGCTTCAGATTGCAGGACGGCATAATGAAACTTCCATTTTCCCCGACTCATAATTAAAAACATGGCGGCCGCGGCTCTGCCATTCCCTGGAATGTAATCCCATGCTGTAATTGAGTTTTAATTATGTTCTGTATCAGATGTTATAACAACCTGCAAGAAAACAGCCCGTCTACCTGGACTGGCAGAGCCAGAACGTTTGTTTAGAAGGCGGTTGCGTCGGCCATTTTGTACAAATGTTTGCACATATAATTCAGAAGTCGACGTAAATCTTTTACTAAGAAACAGACGTTGCTATGAAAAATTATCGTGAATTTATATCTACTATTAAGTGATTTTCTGTGAGGTCCGCACCATGAAAAGAGTCTTATAATTTTGCCCAGAGATATAAGGCAAAATGTGCACTTATTTATACCACAGTCTAATATATACAATCACGAAGCTTGAGTTGTGAGGGTGCTAGGAACAATAGACTGTGCCGGTACTATTTCGCATTGTCTGTAATGAGGTGATATTATCGATCCTAGTGGTTAGCAACTATCTATGGATGCATATTTACTACGTATTGAGTTTCGTGACTGTATATACTAGACTGTGTGTATACGAAGAGCATATTATTTTGTGATCAATCATTCGATAATTTTAAGGTAAAAATTAACAATGTGAAACGAAGTACCGGCTTAGCTACGCTCGAAAGTTGGGTAATTATTGACAGCGAAATTTGCTGTTTTTTCGCTTTTAGTCAGTATGGTTACCGTTACTGTCCCGAGTGAGTGAGTGAGTGAGTGAGTGAGTGAGTGAGTGAGTGAGTGAGTGAGTGAGTGAGTGAGTGAGTGAGTGAGTGAGTGAGTGAGTGAGTGAGTGAGTGAGTGAGTGAGTGAGTACGAATGAAAGGAGAAACATTTTAAAGGGTATGCGAAAACTTGTTCTTTTGCAAGGAAGTTTGAGGTTGAGGAAAACTGAATATGTGAGCTCCAAGCTGTTGGCCACGTATCTCACTCTGATTTTCGCCGTTCCATTGAAGAAACTCTAGAGAATTTTGAAAGGCATAGTCGAAAATGCACATAACCTAATAGCACAGTCTAGTATATACAGTCACGAAGCTCAATACGTAGGGAATATGCGTCCATAGATAGTTGATAACCACTAGGATCGCTACTATCGCCTCATCACAGACAATGCGAAATAGTACCGGCACAGTCTATTGCTCCTAGTACTCTCTACAACTCAAGCTTCGTGACTGTGAAATTGTATCATTTTAAAAAATAAAGTTTGCTATCACACACTGTAAGCTTGAATAATTAACTTTTGTGCGAGATCGTGCGTATTTGCTTGCTTTCCGCACAAAAGCAATACGCGGTAAGTGTGAAATACCACATTCAGTATTCCCATCGTAACACACATAACAATTTCCCTCTTCTTACCGCTTAAGCGACATATTCATTTTACTGTTGTCGGCTTTTAACATATTATTTTTAGAGACGTTTAACATAGTAATAATTATAAATTGGAAACTTACCACTGCAATTTCACCTAAATTGCAATGTTAATTATTGTTTTTAAATATTTGCAAAAATTAAGTAAACTCTACTACTCCACGAAAGTTACTGCATTTGTAATGAAAGTAACATTAAGGAAGCCGTGAAAAAATCAAAAAGATTCCAGATGCCGATGTTATTACTGCAATATGTTATATAAATAATATTGTTAAAATATTAAAATCAAAAATAAATCATTTCATAACCTTACCGTTTGTTTTAAGTTCGCATTTATAGACTGGGAAAAAAAAAGACAGACGTATATCACGGCCTGCTGGAATATTGTAAACACAGTAAACATTTTATAGCAACAATTTGAAGATAGTTATTTTCCTTTTTAAAAGTTGCCGTCATTGAACAGAAACGAAGATGGAGATTTCATTGCAACTAATTAGAAATTTCACTTTCAGGTATGTAATAAACGATCTTCGCACAAAATAATGTACGATACACGAGCGGTATGTTTGTTTTCATGTTCTCGGAAATTAAAAAAGCTCAACTACGTTTCGCTTTTTCAATCTTTTCCTGGAACATGAAAACATCAACATACCGCTCTTGTAACGCATATTACTATTTTTAGGACATTGTTATCATTATCGTATATTTTGTCTGCAATAGATTTTGTAAAAACATTTTTTTTTTTTTTTTGTAGAATTAAAATTTTAGAATGTATAAGTAATATTCCATGCTTAATATGAATTATACAGGGTGTATCACTAGGTTTTCCCTCCGTTGATGGAGGTGATTCCTGGTGTTGTTTGGAACAAAAAATGTAAGTACAATAATGGGATGACATTCATAATTAAGAAGTTACAACAGATTTTTCGAAACACGCTATGTGTATGTAGCGCTAGACATGTTTGCGCAGTACTAACGATGTGTGTAGAATGTAATTTTCAACGCAGATTCAGTGTCTGGTGTGGTGTTGTGTGTAACCAGTTGCTGGGGCCGTTCATTTTCCCAGTAAATTTAAATGGTGAAATGTACGTTAACTTTTTACAAGAAGAGTTACCGCAACTTCTTGAGAATGTTCCTCTAGAAACAAGACACCAAATGTACGTCCAACATGACGGGGAGCCTGCATATTTCTACCATGTGGTAACAGCTCAGATGAATCACCAATTTCCACATCGATGGATTGGTCGCGGGGGCCCTATCAACTGGCCTGCCAGATCGCCAGATTTAACACCCCCAGATTACTGCATCTGGGGATGGGTGAAAGACATCGTATACCTGATTAGGGTGCAAACACGAGAAGAGTTGATTCAGCGCATTCTCGATGCCGCGGCGACAATAAGGAACGAACATGTGAAGTTACGAAATGCTACAGGCGCGGTTCACACCTGTGCGAATCTTTGCCTTCAGATGCAGGGAGGAAATTTTGAACATTTGCTTTAAATCACCTCTAAATGCAAGAGTCTGGTACAAAATGAAACAATTGCTTGTATTCTAACTATGATTTCCATATTTGTCAGTGACATCCTCAAAAAAAAAAAAAAAAAAAGTTTTTTCTGATTTTTTTCAAATTGCCGTAACTCCTTAATTATGAATGTCACCCCATTACTGTATTTACATTTTTTGTTCCAAATAACACTAGGAATCACCTTAATAAAGCGGGGGAAAACCTCGTGATACACCCTGTATATACAATTTTTTGTTCCAAATAACACTAGGAATCACCTCATTAAACCGGGGGAAAACCTCGTGATACAACCTGTATATACAATTTTTTGTTCCAAATAACACCAGGAATCACCTCAATAAACCGGGGGAAAACCTCGTGATACACCCTGTATATACAATTTTTTGTTTCAAATAACACCAGGAATCACCTCAATAAACCGGGGGAAAACCTCGTGATACACCCTTTATATACAATTTTTTGTTCCAAATAACACCAGGAATAATCTCAAACCGGAGTAAAATCTCGTTATACACTCTGTATATAAAATTTTTTGTTCCAAATAACACCAGGAATCACCTCAATAAATCGTGGGAAAACCTCGTGATACACCCTGTATATACAATTTTTTGTTCCAAATAACACCAGGAATCACCTCAATAAACCGGGGGAAAACCTCGTGATACACCCTGTATATACAATTTTTTGTTCCAAATAACACCAGGAATCAGCTCAATAAACCGGGGGAAACCTCTTGATACACCCTGTATATACAATTTTTTGTTCCAAATAACACCAGGAATCACCTCAATAAACCGGGGGAAAACCTCGTGATACAACCTGTATATACAATTTTTTGTTCCAAATAACACTAGGAATCACCTCAGTAAACCGGGGGAAAACCTCGTGATACACTCTGTATATACAATTTTTTGTTCCAAATAGCACCTGTAATCACCTCAATAAACCGGGGGAAAACCTAGTGATAAAACCTGTATATACAATTTTTTGTTCCAAATAACACTAGGAATCACCTCAATAAACCGGGGGAAAACCTCGTGATACACTCTGTATATACAATTTTTTGTTTCAAATAACACCAGGAATCACCTCAATAAACCGGGGTAAAACCTCGTGATACAACCTGTATATACAATTTTTTGTTCCAAATAACACCAGGAATCACCTCAAACCGGGGGAAAACTTCGTGATACACCCTGTATATACAATTTTTTGTTCCAAATAACACTAAGAATCACCTCAAACCGGGGGAAAACTTCGTGATACACTCTGTATATACAATTTTTTGTTCCAAATAACACCAGGAATCACCTCAATAAACCGGGGGAAAACCTCGTGATACAACCTGTATATACAATTTTTTGTTCCAAATAACACTAAGAATCACCTCAAACCGGGGGAAAACTTCGTGATACAACCTGTATATACAATTTTTTGTTCCAAATAACACCAGGAATCACCTCAAACCGGGGGAAAACTTCGTGATACACCCTGTATATACAATTTTTTGTTCCAAATAACACTAAGAATCACCTCAAACCGGGGGAAAACTTCGTGATACACCCTGTATATACAATTTTTTGTTTCAAATAACACCAGGAATCACCTCAATAAACCGGGGTAAAACCTCGTGATACAACCTGTATATACAATTTTTTGTTCCAAATAACACTAAGAATCACCTCAAACCGGGGGAAAACTTCGTGATACATCCTGTATATACAATTTTTTGTTCCAAATAACACCAGGAATCACCTCAATAAACCGGGGGAAAACCTCGTGATACAACCTGTATATACAATTTTTTGTTCCAAATAACACTAGGAATCACCTCAATAAACCGGGGGAAAACTTCGTGATACACCCTGTATATACAATTTTTTGTTCCAAATAACACTAAGAATCACCTCAAACCGGGGGAAAACTTCGTGATACACCCTGTATATACAATTTTTTGTTTCAAATAACACCAGGAATCACCTCAATAAACCGGGGTAAAACCTCGTGATACAACCTGTATATACAATTTTTTGTTCCAAATAACACTAAGAATCACCTCAAACCGGGGGAAAACTTCGTGATACACCCTGTATATACAATTTTTTGTTCCAAATAACACCAGGAATCACCTCAATAAACCGGGGGAAAACCTCGTGATACAACCTGTATATACAATTTTTTGTTCCAAATAACACTAGGAATCACCTCAATAAACCGGGGGAAAACCTCGTGATACACCCTGTATATACAATGTTTTGTTCCAAATAACACCAGGAATCACCTCAATAAACCGGGGGAAAACCTCGTGATACAACCTGTATATACAATTTTTTGTTCCAAATAACACTAGGAATCACCTCGATAAACCGGGGCAAAACCTCGTGATACACCCTGTATGTACAATTTTTTGTTCCAAATAACACCAGGAATCACCTCAATAAACCGGGGGGAAACCTCGTGATACACCCTGTATATACAATTTTTTGTTCCAAATATCACCAGGAATCACCTCAATAAACCGGGGGGAAACCTCGTGATACCACCTGTATATACAATTTTTCAGAAAAGTAGGCTGTTTAATATGAGCGAATAAAAATTTTTAAACACGTTAACGACAAACTTCACTTAAAAGAGAGCTCAAGGTATAAGACGGGGACTGAACCATTTCTATTCAGCTGCTCCTCTCGTCTTCAGCTGCATTAGTAACAGGCGATATTTCCACAGTGGCCACGGGAACGAGACGTCGGGCGTTCTGACGCATACGCGGCGCATATTAGCAGCGGATTTACGCTAATGCGACTCACAATGTTTGCAGTGCTTCAGTCGTTCTTAACAGGTGCAGCTGGAATAGTAACTATACAGGGTGTCCATAAATATGTGGAAGACGTCTGGGGGATTGGACAGAGGACAAAAAGAAGGGGAAAAAATCCATATAAATATACAGGACGTTTCACAATTATATGTACAAATGTCAGGGTAAACAGAAGAGAATGAAACACAGCAAAAAGTTCGTCTGAATTCCATTCTGTATTGTCTCTCTTGGTTTTCAACGCGGTCCGCCTAACTCTATTCTCTTATTATTGGATAGGGTGTCACTGGCTTTACTCCAATTTTCAAACATTTGTTCTAAATTTAAATTTTCTCCATGTCGGAGGCATTTTCCAGTTCAAAAATTGTTTTTAGACTTTAATGTACTTAACATAAGACAAATTTATTATATTGTATTAATAAAATTCATACATAAAAATCGAAATAATTTTGAATTGTATTCTCATACTTGTGAAACAAAAGGTAGAATTCTTTAAGATTGTTTCAACCAAAATGCAACACTGCTACAGTATTTAATCATAGTAGTAATTTAGGCCCAAGAATATATAATAAATTTATATTTAAATATCCTAATCTTGTGAATTCTAATAGTTCTAGTATTAAATTTAAAAAGTTATGTATGGATTTTATAAAAATTGAAAAATTGTAAATTTAAATTTATATATTCTAATTGCATAGTAGACATAAGACAAAATTGTGTTGTATACTTATTAATTTCAATTCAGGAATCCGCCCCTTGAGCACGAGTTCTACTCTTTCAGGGCCGCGCTAAAGTTTTTCTGTTTATATTATATTTTATGTTACAATTATTGGCAAAATAAACAAATAAATAAATAAATTGGTTCGAGCCTTCAACAGGGAGGCGTAAATTGGGATAAGGGCAACCAAATTGGATGACGTCACTGTGTTAACAGAAATTGGGACCAAATTTCTCGAATGTGGAGTGTATAAAGATTTCATATTAATCCATCTAGGTAATCAACCCAAACAGGAGTCGAACCCAGTCCAAGGATCGCGTTACCCCGATGCTACGCCAGTGTCATTTTCACAGTTGATTTCGAAAACAATGTAGAGTTAATTTTAGACAATTCGCAGAAAATACCTCGCTAAGTAGCCTACTTGAGCAAAAGTAATTCCATGGAAACAGCTGTAGATCAGTTCTGTGCCTGAGCACTTCGTTGCCATTAGCAACAGATTACATTCCCATTGCTTTATCCGCTCTCGCTGCTTAAAATAACCACAACGCACATTCAATTATCTTTAACAAAGGACTCCGCAAAAATATAGACTCTGTATGGCAGAACACAGTACCTCTCGAGCTGCTTTGTGTGTTGTTAAAGGGCAGCTTTGATGCTGTGTAGACGCCATGGTTGTGACTTCGAACCCCGCCCAGGACTGGCCTATGTTTACTTCGACGGAAGTTGGCACCACGCCGACGCCAATCACGGGAGTCCCGCCATAGGTCTAGAAATCGTTCCTAACCTGAAACTTCCGTCACCTCTGGAATGTAGGCTAGCAGAGGTCTGCATCGGACGTTTTCGCTCGAGCGCCAAGTAGTTCATAGTATAATCCGATAGGTAGCGCACATGCATGATGGGTAAAATTGTGACGAGCGATAAATCCTCGAATGGTATAAGCCGAGCGTTAGACATTCGTTCTTGTTACAGTGTAGTAACATCATAGATGTTTATCATTTCAAAACTTTGCAGTGTTTAACTGATCTCTCCATAGTACAACTACAAAACTTGCTTTAAAATGTGATATAAATGTTGTAGGTAAATGTTTTTTTTTTTTTTTCTCCCACGCAGGAGTGATTTTTTTTTGCCACATGTGACAGATGTTATTGGATCTAAATGTAATTATTATAAACGGAGAACGCAATCACGATAATGCAAGAACTGTATCAAGTTTTCTAGTAATAATAATAATAATAATAATAATAATAATAATAATAATAATCTCTAATAATTAGTGTATCAATCTTTGCGTCTGTAACAGTTGTGCAGCATGATTATTCGTTTTATTATATTTTCTGTGACGTTATCTCTGTACTAATATTGTTATTAATTTACTGCTATATCAATAATATTTTGTAAAACGTTTCTACATTGTCGCAGTATATAGGCGGAACACTATGTATGGACCTATCATATTATATATGTGGTAAATCAAATATTGAATAATTTTATTATTAATTAGCAATAATAACTGTATATCGAAGTTTTTCATACTATTTTATTTATAACTTCATGTTCCTGTTTTGGTACGTTCCATTGACTGTTCCATTGACTGTTCATAAACGCAGAAAATAAAGCCTTATTTTTACCGTGTGAGCAAAACATATGTGTATCTTATCTGTCGCCTTCCATACAAGATAAGACATGTCGGTGAGACGACCTTGTACTGCGCTTCTATTTATTACGAGCGTATCACGACCGATCGTATCTCACTCGAGCGTGCGACACTCGACCGAGTTCAAGCGAGCGATTTAACTCCAATGCAGCACTCCGTAGGCTAGTGTTTAATATAGTCCATTCTTCTTGCTTTATACCCTAAGCGTGAAAGCTAACCACTTTACCCTGTTACTGTATTACATGCTAGTGGATTATAGTAATTTTCTAGTTGCTAGGTTGAATTTTTTTTTTCCAATTTTGTTCCAAATTTTCGTACTGATAGATACAACTGACATTTACTTCGTAACTGTTATGTTGGCAGCATCGCTTGTTTTTTAAGAATCTGCGAGCTTTAATGAAACGAAAGTTATTATAAAGGATTTCACGTTAAGAAAACAGCATTGGGCATATGAGGATATTCCATCAAATGACCAGTTGCCATAGAAACTCCTATCTACCACATAGCTTCTACAATGTATTAGGCAAGGCCTATAAAACCCAATGCTTTTTTATTAACGTGAAATACTCTATAGTGAGTGTTACTTGAAATTTGAACATGATTATTAATAATAATAATATTAAATACAAATCAAGCATTTGTTGTTTTTGTTTAGTAAACTGTACTAAGACAGGTTGGAACCCTATAAGTGACACCATTAAGACAATAACAATAAGGCAACTAAGCCAGGAGATAATGGGGTAGGTTGGCCAAATTATGCAGTAATAATTAATAAAGAGATGGTATACATTTTAAAGTAGAATTCCGTTTTCGGAGTTCTTACTAATAATTTCATGTGGTCAAACAAAATAAATTTTTAGGTTAAGTCTGATGAATCGTAAACTGTTTAGTTAAACCAGTGAATTTCATGTTGTCTGTTACAGTGCATTTTAGTATTAGATAAGTCAACCAATCAACTATAAATCAATATGAAATAATAATATTAAATATTATGAATATTATTTCATTTTTAGTATTGTGATTTTACTTGATTTGGCAACATTAGTTAACAGTTGGCAACGTGGAAAAAGTGGTTGCATTACCTTGCAGGAAATAATATTCGTGGTTTTAGGAGTTCAACAACTATTACTTCTTACAAATGGCTTTTCGAGAAGAAGGAAGTTCATTGCCGCCCTCACATAAGCCCGCCATTGATCCCTATCCTGAGCAAGATTAATCCAGTCTCTACCATAATATCCCACCTCCCTCAAATACATTTTAATATTATCCTCCCATCTACGTCTCGGCCTTCCGAAATGTCTTTTTCCCTCCAGCCTCTCAACTAACACTCTATATGCATTTCTGGATTCGCCCATACGTGCTACATAACCTGCCCATCTCAAACGTCTGGATTTAATGTTCCTAATTATGTCAGGTGAAGAATACAATGCATGCAGTTCTGCGTTGTGTAACTTTCTTCATTCTCCTGTGACTTCATCCCTTTTAGCCACAGATATTTTCCTAAGCACCTTATTCTCAAACACTCTTAACCTCTGTTCCTCTCTCAAAGTGAGAGTCCAAGTTTCACAATCATACAGAACAATCGGTAATATAACTGTTTTATAAATTCTTTCAGTTTCTTTGAGAGCAGACTGGATGATAAAAGCTTCTCAACCGAATAATAACAGGCATTTCCTATTTTTATTCTGAAATAACAGAAAATTAAATGACGTTGTTACATCAGGAAAGACAAAATCTAGCATACATTTTAGAATTTTATTTCATTAATTTCTTTGAACCTATAAAGAAAATAAAATAGTTGTTAGTACATTTCGATGTATTTTTAGTCCCTTAATATTTTTTTCTTATAAAATTTTCCTGTGGAGCATACAGAGAAGGTAGTATTCGCAAATAATTGACTTTCCGTGTTAAATCTCTGTATAGTGATTTGTGTGTAATTATAAAGAATAAAAGTTATAACAAATATTTCCTATCTTCAAATTCGAATGGTGATTATACATGTACTTGTCAGTACGTATTCCTTACGTTAACCAGTCATCAGCTGTAAAATATTCATAGCACATCTTACATTCTTCAGAAGATTTCTGCTAACAATAACCAATTTACCTTCCCTTACACAATGTTCACAATATGAAAACGATTTTGAATTCCGAACTAAAACATACGAACAACAAATCGATGTGGCAACAAGAGTACAGTTCTCTGTGTCTCCGGTAGAGCGCTCTCCTGTCATAATCCCCGTGGTCCATAGCGCAACAAGATGGAACACTGTGAAAACATTATTATGTTTTAAAAAACAGCAAACGAGGGATGTTTTCTCGTTTTGTCGCATCCCTCTGTGTCAAGCTTATATTGTGTTGTTTTTAAAACAACTCGCTCGCAAAAATAACATTTCCTCTCTTAATCTGGCGGGTAATTCTGTTCGCTCACAGCACTTTATGATACGGACTGCAGTTAGTATCAAAGATAATGCTGTGGATTGAAGCAAGTGTGGGTGTGAAAATACCGCGAAATATACTGTAAAGCGGTGTAATTCAGCCTGTAATTCAGTGTGTCTGGGCTGCTCTTATGTCACAGTAGAAGGGTTGAGTCCTGGAGACATCTGTCCAAAAATAATGTAAATGGTGGCATTAGAAAATGCAGTTCGGGGCATAAATACTTATCGGCATTATAACTAGGGACCGGATGTTTATGTAATATCAAGATGTGAAATATGTACATATTTATGTAAGAAAGCTGAATATGTACCAAAATATGTAAAATCATGAAAATATTTAATATCAATATCTGGCAAATATAAGATAGGTATGACTCTCCAGTTCGATTAATTAAAATGTGTCTTAGTGAAACTTACAGCAGAGTCCGTATAGGCCAGTTTCTATCTTATGCTTTTCCAATTCACTGCGGGCTAAAGCAAGGAGATGCACTGTCACCTTTACTTTTTAACTTCGCTCTAGAATATGCCATTAGGAAGGTCCAGGATAGCACAGAGGGTTTCGAATTTAATGGATTACATCAGCTTCTTGTCTATGCGGATGACGTGAATATGTTAGGAGAAAATCCACAAACGATTAGGGAAAACGCGGAAATTCTACTTGAACCAAGTAAAGAGATAGGGTTGGAAGTAAATCCCGAAAAGATTAAGTATATGATTATGTCTCGTGATCAGAATATTGTACGAAATGGAACTATAAAAGTTGGAGATTTATCCTTCGAAGAGGTGGAAAAATTCAAATATCTTGGAGCAACAGTAACAAATATAAATGACACTCGGGAGGAAATTAAACGCAGAATAAATATGGGAAATGCCTGTTATTATTCAGTTGAGAAGCTTTTGTCATCTAGTCTGCTGTCAAAAAATCTGAAAGTTAGAATTTATAAAACAGTTATATTACCGGTTGTTCTGTATGGCTGTGAAACTTGGACTCTCACTTTGAGAGAGGAAAAGAGATTGAGGGTTTTTGAGAATAAGGTTCTTAGGAAAATATTTGGGGCTAAGCGGGATGAAGTTACAGGAGAATGGAGAAAGTTACACAACACAGAACTGCACGCATTATATCCTTCACCTGACATAATTAGGAACATTAAATCCAGACGTTTGAGATGGGCAGGGCATGTAGCACGTATGGGCGAATTCAGAAATGCATATAGAGTGTTAGTTGGGAGGCCGGAGGGAAAAAGACATTTGGGGAGGCCGAGACGTAGATGGGAAGATAATATTAACATGGATTTGAGGGAGGAGAGATATGATGGTAGAGACTGGATTAATCTTGCTCAGGATAGGGACCAATGGCGGGCTTATGTGAGGGCGGCTATGAACCTCCGGGTTCCTTAAAAGCCAGTAAGTAAGTAAGTAAGATTCTCCAGTTGTGATTTCATAGAGTACCCGACTTTTTTACCGCACACTTGACACATTACTATTTTTCCATCTGTCGTGAAAGCTTCGTCCATTGCAATCCATGATTTTATTTTTGTCGTTAGGGTTGAAGATACAGGGCCATTTTAGTTAGTTAAAAGCAGTAGATAAACTCACTTGCACTTTATACTGTAAGTACTAAAACTAGAGAACTGAGTGAAATGAATGACACAACAGAACTGCAAGCACTGTTTCGCTTTACTGGATTAGGAGAAAATAACAGGAGATGTGGGACACATGCATTTTAGCTGCTCCTTGTAAGAAACAAAGTAACTACTAAAACCTCAAACTATAGACATTTACAAACTGTTGTTTGAAAAGTGACATTCCTGTCTCATCCAGAAGGGTAGGATTATTCCAGCCGAGAACCATAGTTTCCAATTGCTCGGAAAATCCCATTTCCGTATAGGTCTACTAAAATTTAAAGTAAGGAGGTCAAGCAATAACCTGAAAAGCTATTTATTTTAATCTTTCAACATCTTTCCAATTTGTTCCTTTACTTCAGCTACTTTTCAAACGTCGGCTACTTTATTGCGGCTCATGTCAGACTTGACACGGGTTTTCCCTGGAATGATTAGGAAGAGGGTGGCTAAGGTTGCAAATTGCATGGGAACGGCTTGTTAAGACGTGTGCAGAACAATTATAGTTCGAGACAAATCATGTCATCCTCGTCCCACTCCACCGCATGAAGGGAACGGTACTTTCTGAGTGATTTTTACAATACAAGGTAGTTGTATAAGAAAGGTTGTCTTTTGTGCACTCATATTTACAGTGGGTGGTATGGGGTGAGTGGCTATATTACTTTCTGCAACTAAGGACGTTATGTTTCGTCCCGAAATATATCCTTTCTTGGGTAGGTAAAAAGGCTTTTTGAATCTGTGTATTTCAAATTGTAAACTTTCTCAGCCGAAGGTTCCCCCCCCCCTTTTGGAGAAGTAAAAATGAATAAAACCCCTAAATATATAGATTTATGTAATACCAAGCCATAATATGTAATGTGGGGTAAATATTTAATAGTAATATACGTTACAAGAGCGGCATGTTGACGTTTTCATGTTCGAGGAAAAGATTGAAAAAGCGAAATGTAGTTGAGCTTTTTTAATTTCCGAGAATTGAAAGAAAACATACCGCTTGTGTATCGTACATTATTTTGTGCGAAGATCGTTTATTACATACCTGAAAGACGAATTTCTAATTAGTTGCAATGAAATCTCCATCTTGGTTTCTGTTCAATGACGGCAACTTAGGAAAACCAAAATATCTTTCTTCAACATTGTTGCTATAAAATGTTTTCTGTGTTTACTATACTCCAGCAGGCCGTGATATACGTCTGTCTTCCCCCCCCCCCCAGTCTATAAATGCGAACTTAAAACAAACGGTAAGGTTATGTAATGATTTATTTTTCATTTTAATATTTTAACAATATTTTTTTATATAACATATTGCAGTAATAACATCGGGATCTGGAATCTTGTTGATTTTTTCACGGCTTCCTTAATGTTACTTGTATCAGGAATGCAATAAGTTTCGTGGAGTAGTAGATTTTACTTAATTTTTGCAAATATTTAAAAACAATAATTAACATTGCAGTGGTAAGTTTCCAATTTATTATTACTATGTTAAACGTCTCTAAAAATAATATGTTAAAAGCCTAAAGCAGTAAAATGAATGTCGCGCTTAAGCGGTAAGAAGAGGGATATTGTTATGTGTGTTACGTTGGGAATACTGAATGTGGTATTTCACACTTACCGCGTATTGGTTCTGTGCGGAAAACAAGCAAATACGCACGATCTCGCACAAAATATGTAGTATCAAATCTTAATATATTAATGGCAATTACAAGATTCGCAAAGATTTGTTATTTATATACGGTTAGGTTGAAAGGAATATAATATGTAATTACATAAAAATCCGGTCCCTAATAATTATAAACTGTCATAACGCGCGTCTTTAATGGAGAGATCAGACAGCTCTCTCGCACGAAAGGAAAACGAATCGTCGGTGAATATCGGTGATTTAGGTCTATAGTAAAACGTTATGTTGATCTTACCTTTTATCTAGAAAGCCTGTATTGAACATGACTCCTACCTTTCTGGATGCAAGAATCACAACTTTGAAGAAAATTCTGAAACACCTTCTGCAACTCCCTATTTGTAACTCCACTCTTATAAATTCCCCCACAGATAAAAATCACAAACATTTAAAGAACCGAAGAACGTCCGCGACGAATTACCCTATAGTCAAACACTTTTTCTAATGCTTAAAACGGTATATCGGTTGTACGTGCAGTAGAGTTATCCTGCTGGAAGCAAGCATATTGTTTTTCATCTTCAGTCAGATTGCAAGAAAAAGCCACTCTATCGTAAAACAAAATGGAGCCAATTACAATTATATTATATTACATTACATTATATTATATTTTTTATTTTAGTAGTTATTTTACGATGCTTTATCAACATCTTAGGTTATTTAGCGTCTGAATGGGATGAAGGTGGTATTGCCGGTGAAATGAGTCCGGGGTCCAACACTGCAAGTTACCCAGCATTTGGTCATATTGGGTTAAGGGAAAACTCCGGAAAAACCTCAACCAGGTAACTTTCCCCGACCGGGAATCGAACCCGGGCCACCCGGTTTCGCGGCCAGACGTGCTAACCGCTACTCCACAAGTGTGGACTATTATATTATATTATATTATATTATATTATATTATATTATATTATATTGTATTATATTACATTATATTCATTCATTTAGTCTTCTGCCCAGGTAGGTCTTACACTGTAAACCCAGCTTTCTCCAATCTTTTCTATTTTCTGCCTTCCTCTTAGTCTTCTCATATGATCTATATGTCTTAATATCGTCTATCATCTGATATCTTCTTCTGCCCCGAACTCTTCTCCCGTTCACCATTCCTTCCAGTGCATCCTTCAGTAGGCAGTTTCGTCTCAGCCAGTGACTCAACCAATTCCTTTTCCTCTTCCTGATCAGTTTCAACATCATTCTTTCTTCATCCACTCTTTCCAACACAGCTTCGTTTCTTATTCTGTCTGTCCAATTGACACGTTCCATTCTTCTCCATACCCACATTTCAAATGCTTCTATTCGCTTCTCTTCACTTCGTCGTTATGCCCATGTTTCTGCCCCATACAATGCTACACTCCATACAAAGCACTTCACTAGTCTCTTCCTTAGTTCTTTTTCCAGATGCCGCAGAAGATGTTCCTTTTCCTATTAAAAGCTTCCTTTGCCATTGCTATCCTCGTTTTGACTTCCTGGCAGCTGCTCATGTTACTGCTTATAGTACACCCCAAGTATTTGAAGCTGTCCACTTGCTCTACTGCCTCATTTAGAATTCGCAAGTTTACCTTCTTTACTTTTCTTCCTATGACCATGGTCTTCGTCTTGTTTGCATTTATCTTCATCCCATACTGCTCACAGCTGTCATTTAGCTCCAGTAGCATATCCTTTAGTTCATTTTCTCTTCTGCTAACAACGCCATATCATCAGCAAATCTTATGCACTCTATTCTTCTTCCTTCTACTATCACTCCTGCCGTGTTCTGAAAACAGTTCTTTATTAAATCCTCCAAGTAGTTGTTGATTATATTATATTATATTATATTATATTATATTATATTATATTATATTATATTATATTATATTATATTATATTATATTATATTATATTATATTACTAGCCGTACCCGTGCGCTCCGCTGCATCTGTTAGAAATAAATATAAAGTAATTACATAATTAAAATAGGACATTTGATCCAGGGAACATTTGTATTTGATAGAAGGATAAATCGTTTAATATGTTACTTAATTTAAATTGTATTTAAATAATTAAAATGCGATCATTTGGTCCAGAGAGCACTCAGAAGTTACTGTAATAACATTATAGCATTATGTCCATCTAGAGAAACTACACTTTCCAATGGTTAAATAATAATTAATTATACAAATCGGTTAATTTAGCTTTCGATATTACTTCATACAAACACAGAAATATTCTCTGTAGGCTGTGTTTCATAGCTTTCGATTGTTGTTGTCCAAGGCCCCTTATAGACGTAGTCACTTGTTTTCACTTCATTACACCGCCTTAGATGGCATTGTATTTTAATTTTAAAACTCATTTATCTCATTAAATATCAGTCCTATCAAAATTTTGCGAAGAATAAAACTTATCGGAAATCAGTTTTAAAGAAACTTTTGTTATGTAACATTTTTTACAAAAATCAATAATAAGCGAGATATTTCGATTTATTTAATTCAGGCCCCCTTATAACCCCGCTTTTAAATAACGTATTTTGAATTTCGTATAGCCTAAAATCTAAGTTACAACGAACTTACTTTATATTCCAATTTTCATATAAATCGATTCAGCCATTATCGCGTGAAAAGGTATCAAACATCCAGACAGACAGACAGACAGACATACAAACAAACATTTCAAAAAAGCTATTTTCGGTTTCAGGGTGGTTAATTATATCTGTTAGGACCAATTATTTTATGAAAATCGAAAATTACCAGAAAAATTTCGGCTACAGATTTATTATTAGTATAGATATAGCATTACATAACATATCGTCGCTTATCTGACGAAGTGACGTAAGCGCCAAAACCAAAAATTTGGAGATACTTCGCCAGCACACTTCGTTGGACCATATCTATATTCTGACGAACTGGCGTACGTCCATCTCTAATGGTTACTTGGCAGTGAACATCGTGTTATCGTCGTAAACGCCATTGTTCTTTCATTCTCTTTCAGACGAACTGGCGTATCAGACTCGCAAGTCGCTTACGTCTCTTCGTTAGATATTACCATTTTCAAAATTGGTCGTTACGTCTATATGTGCAGTGTATTGCTAGGCTCCCTATAATCCATGGATTGCCACGTGAAGCCAACAATGAACATTTATTTATAAATTCGAGCAAACAAACTATTTCAACATTATTAAGCTGTCTGGAGTATGAAATTGGCACAAAAAGAAACAGTCTCTGCAAAGCAATAGTGTATATCAGTCTCATTAAAGCGGCATTGCATTATATCAAACATGGACGTAGCCTAATAGTAAAATGGAGAGATGGATCTACTAATGTGGTATCATCTAATGAGATTGAAAGTATTGATTGTGACACATTGAAGGTAGGAGTTGAAATTAAAATGTACTGGTTACCGGAGAAAAAATATTATTACGGGAAAGTGATTCAGGTTGATTATCCAAAAGAAAATTCTGAGAACGAAGAATCAGAATCGGAGTCTATGGATGCTCCTCGCAGCATTTTGAAAAGATATATTATATCATATCATATCGTATCATATTAGATATTATGTATACTGTATTGCAATACATTAAATTAAATGCAGGAAGCATATAGAAATGCTAATATAGGTGCTAACATTGTTAAAAAATGGCTTAATTCCAACTTCCTTTCTTTAAATATATCTAAATCAACTTTAGTTCCTTTTTCGTTAACAGCTGCCAGTGTCCAAAATTTAAAATTTAGCGATAAATATAGACTAATAATACACAGTGAAAATTGTTTAGATCCCAAAAGTTATAAATGTCCACCTTTGAAAGAAGCCACGCATGTCAAATATCTGGGTATCATTATTGATCAGAATTTAAAATGGCCTCATCACATTACTTATCTTTGTAAGAGGCTTCGTAAAACAATTTATAAATTCTTTAATCTTCGATGCTACTTACCTATTAGAGTTCTACGAAATGTTTATTTGGCCATTATTCAGTCTATCATTCAATATGGTATAATTGTTTGGGGTGGAAGTACAAAAATTAATCTTAGTCCGTTAAATTTATTACAAAAACGAATAATTAAAATTTGTTTGAAGAAACGTTTCGATTATCCAACTAAATTAATTTATTCTGAATTTAATGTATTTAATATTGAACAAATTTATAAGTATACGCTGTTAAAATTTTATCATAAAAATCGTAATAAGTTTGTATTACAGACACACAATTATGACACAATACGAAATATTAATTCAACATTAGTAGAACCTAAATGTCTCACATCTGCTGGTCTAAAGCATAGCATAAATTTTGGCCCTCGGTTGTACAATGCTTTAACTAAATTACACCCAGAACTTCTAACATATAACCCACTAACATATAACAAGAAAATTAGAAACGTGTTAATATCTTCAATTTGATTAAATAAATTTATAGCCTAGGTGTATGAATTAATCAACCTATATTATATTTGTATTCTATAATTTTGAAATATATATTAGTCCTACTTTTCACGTGCGATATTATTCTTCTCTAGTGTTAATATAATATTATATTATATAATTCCATTGCCGCTGTAATTATATTTTAGTTCCTATTTTATTTTACTTATTTATTTTTATTATTATTTTTTTTTATTTTAATATTATATCTGAACTGCGACCGAGCACGAGCGCTGCTCATTCGGTCTCAAATTTTGTTAATACTACTGTATCTTCTTTTTATATTGCTTGTATTATTTTATTTGTATTTCTCTTTGTTTGTTTTGTAATTATATTTCTTTATTCTGTATATTTGAATTTAAATAAAAAAATTATTACATTACATTATAATTTAACCAATTCTCGGTATTGGGCAGTGTGTAATGTACTCAGCACGGTAAAAACCACAGTTTGGCACACGTCGAATGCCTATGAAGTGACATTGAACCTGGTTCTCTCGGACATCTTTTTTTTTTCAAACGCTAACATTTCAGTCTAAGTAAATTACTTAAACAACACACTTCGCTTTCCTTACGGATTTATTATTTCCAGATTTAGTAGCTTTAACCATTCCACAGCGCTCTAAAGAAGAAGAAGAAAATATTATTATGTATCGTTCATCTTACAAACTGCGATTTACCTTCATCTATATACCACAAACGGACGTGAAATGTTGATTTCTTAGCACGTAGCATTGTATACAGACTGACAACTGACGAACACACCGCAAGCGTCATGCTGTGAACCAGGCTCTAGTCTGAGCCCCAACTTCCCCGTTTATAATTCATCACGAACTCAACCCCCTTCTCCCACCCGCCCTATTATTATTCCATAATGCTTTTCACAGCCATTTATCACGTGGCTCACAGGATTTTCACCGGACACCAAAAAATTACATCCCATTCTTTTTCCGCAATGTCAATTGGAAAGCCCTTCGTTTTATACAGTCATTCATCCATATTACAATCATATATCAAACTGTATTAATTCCGTAATGCAAAGAAACGGCCGTTGCCCTGGTAACCTTGTAGAAAATCCTGCCTCCAAAAAGACGCTTGCAGATATGTCTTTGTTCTTTTCTGCGTCTTCTCTTCTTTTGTTTATTTGTTGCTAGGCTACCTGGTCTAAAGAAAGCGGACTTCGTATGTCTGAGAGATATTTACGTCTTTTATTTCTCTGAACTTCCTTTGTTTCATCTTATGCATGGATCGTACTTTTGCCATGCACACAGCTGTCAGTTATATAAAATACAGAAGGGACACTATTGCACGGAGTCGTTCATATTCAGTATCTACAAGTCAATTTATCAGGGAATGATGTACATGAAATAAATAATTTTAGTACTAAACTTAGTCTGTCTGTGTACAGCGATTTCTACTAAACTATTGCACGGAATTGTTCATATTCAGTATCTACAAGTCAATTTATCAGGGAATGATGTACATGAAATATAATAATTTTAGTACTAGTATGTCTGTGTACAGCGATTTCTACTAAACTATTGGACGGATTTTGTTCATATTCAGTATCTAGGAGTCAATTTATCAGGGAATGATGTACATGAAATATAATAATTTTAGTAATAGTCTGTCTGTGTACAGCGATTTCTACTAAACTATTGGACGGATTTTGTTCATATTCAGTATCTACGAGTCAATTTATCAGGGAATGATGTACATGAAATATAATAATTTTAGTACTAGTCTGTCTGTGTACAGCGATTTCTACTAAACTATTGGACGGATTTGTTCATATTCAGTATCTACGAGTCAATTTATCAGGGAATGGTGTACATGAAATATAATAATTTTAGTACTAGTATGTCTGTGTACAGCGATTTCTACTAAACTATTGGACGAATTTTGTTCATATTCAGTATCTACGAGTCAATTTATCAGGGAATGATGTACATGAAATATAATAATTTTAGTACTAGTGTGTTTGTGTACAGCGATTTCTACTAAACTATTGGACGGATTTTGTTCATCTTCAGTATCTACGAGTCAGTTTCAGGGAATGATGTACATGAAATATAATAATTTTAGTATTAGTGTGTTTGTGTACAGCGTTTTCTACTAAACTATTGGACGGATTTTGTTCATATTCAGTATCTACGAGTCAGTTTATCAGGGAATGATGTACATGAAATATAATAATTTTAGTGCTAGTCTGTCTGTGTACAGCGATTTCTACTAAACTATTGGACGGATTATGTTCATATTCAGTATCTACGAGTCAGTTTATCAGGGAATGATGTACATGAAATATAATAATTTTAGTACTAGTATGTCTGTGCACAGCGATTTCTACTAAACTATTGGACGGATTTTGTTCATATTCAGTATCTAGGAGTCAATTTATCAGGGAATTATGTACATGAAATATAATAATTTTAGTACTAGTGTGTTTGTGTACAGCGATTTCTACTAAACTATTGGACGGATTTTGTTCATATTCAGTATCTACGAGTCAGTTTCAGGGAATGATGTACATGAAATATAATAATTTTAGTATTAGTGTGTTTGTGTACAGCGTTTTCTACTAAACTATTGGACGGATTTTGTTCATATTCAGTATCTACGAGTCAGTTTATCAGGGAATGATGTACATGAAATATAATAATTTTAGTGCTAGTCTGTCTGTGTACAGCGATTTCTACTAAACTATTGGACGGATTATGTTCATATTCAGTATCTACGAGTCAGTTTATCAGGGAATGATGTACATGAAATATAATAATTTTAGTACTAGTGTGTTTGTGTACAGCGATTTCGACTAAACTATTGGACGGATTTTGTTCATATTCAGTATCTACGAGTCAGTTTATCAGGGAATGATGTACATGAGATTTAAGTGAAATTTATGACGTTGGATGACTCAGAATAATGGTGAAATATTTTATTGTAACACAGATGACTCTTACATAAATATTCCGACAAAGAGATTGAGTTGTGTTTCGGATCTTAATTTTCCCCAGTTTTACATATTTATTTACTGAACGTCATTAAAATATATTTTCGGTACTTTGACTAACAAATTTTGTTTTATCTGAATATACATTGTCACGTTAAATCATAACACAACACTATTAGTACCATTACTCTGTAATAACACAAAGACAGTCCACTGACAAACAAAAATCTAAATATACGAGGCTTCACATATCTTTCGTGAGGTTTCTTGAGTTTAATGGCATTTTAATAAAGAGAAATGAAGTTCTTCCGAATATGCCTGCATACCTATTTTGTTACCGAAAATATTTACTTGAATTCGATTAGCGTATATGCTAGTGAAATATACTACTGCTATTCCGAATCACCCTGTATCTCACATGTGAAATCCTCATATGAATTGATTGACAGATACTGTATATGAACAAAATTCGTCCATGAGTCAAAGTAAATAACAGTATACAGATTAAAAAACATTTTTGGTGTCATGGCTGCTGAAAGCGTATATTTCTGCGAAAATCTCTATGATAAAAATACGTTTTGTAGCACAACACTATTTCCTCTTGAAGCTTGATATAGTTATAAAGTAAAAATATAATTCTAAACAATAACTGTAATGAATCTGAAAGTCCGCGCCTGTTACCATAGATACAGCGTTTTTGTGCGGTTTCTTTTGTTTCTAGCACTTGCATTTGTTTTGTCTCGCTCAAATGGCGTTAAATACGCGACGTACTTGGAAATGCGGCGCGCTGGCATTTGTTATTGCTTGTTAGCCCGCAGGTACCGCGCTGTATTGTTCCATACCCCTCTTTGTTCTGAAAGAAAAACATCGTTGTGAATTGCCAATGCGGCCAGAGGCCGTTGTTCGTGTTTTTGTTCTTATAAATAGAAACTCTATAGATTTTTTTTTTTCCAGTCGCGCTCACAGAAACAAACAAAGGTGCTCCGCCGACTATCACTGGCTTGGGGACAGATGCATACAGGGTGATTCAGAATAGTCGTTCAGAAACCTCCAGATGTTTTCCTTAAAGTTACCTTTATTTGATATGGAATATTTTCTTGTATTTTGTTTTTAATTGGTAATGGGTAAAGTAAATTAATTTTATTCCGATATTTATTTGAAAAAAAAATTATCTTAGTATTCGATTGCAATAAACGTAAGGTGATCCTCAATGAAATTTGTGTGGATTAGAAAGGGAGTATGCTATTAAAGAATTTTATGCTCAACCATACCGAAATGTAGTAATTATACACCTGGTAGCAGCCCTTTAATGAACCTCATTAAAGTACACCTATTCATTAAAGTTCAGGTTTTCACCAATCACAAAGCAATATGAAAGCGCAAGTATCGATTATTCTCGGATATGCAATCTAAGACAACTAGCGAAACGTCACAGAGGCTGGAAATCCAATACTGTCGCAGAAGGTTATGTTCTGTTACTATAATAATTAGCGTTAATTGTAAATAATATTCAAATAAATTCAATTTGTCATCTCGTTTTTCAATGTCTAAATCAATTTAAAGGTTATATCAAGATTAATGTTTATTTTACTCTCTAGATTATATCAAGGTCAATGACATATTTATTCCTCGGAAAAAATCAATACTTTCGCGTCTGCGCACATCTCACAATTTACAATTGCACAAGGTCAATTCCGCTCAGAAGATAAGAATAATATGAATATTTATGAATAATTTCAAGATACAAATATGATCGAGCATAAAAAGTCGTATGAAACTTGCCTATAATGGTAATTAAGACGCTCGTATGAAAATTATGAAACTCTCTTGCGCTCGTTTCATAAACATACTCGCGTCTTAATTACTACCATTATAGGCTCGTTGCATAATGTACTATTATATGGAACAACTAGTCAAAGTGAGGATAGGAGAAGAAATGTCATAGGGAAGTGTAATAGCCAGAGAACTACTTCAAGGATGCCCTTTATCATCTACCCTGTTCAACATATGTATAGAGATTTCAGTAAAGAACTGTTTTCAGAACATGGGAGGGATGATAGTAGGAGGAAGAAGAATAAAGTGCATAAGATTTGCTGATGATATGGCGTTGTCAGCAGAAGAGGAGATGATATTAAAGGATATGTTACTGGAGCTAAATGACAGCTGTGAGCAGTATGGGATGAAGATAAATCAAACAAGATGAAGACCATGGTCACAGGAAGAAAAATAAAGAAGATAAACTTGCGAATTCTAAATGAGGCAGTAGAGCAAGTGGACAGCTTCAAATACTTGGGGTGTACTATAAGCAGTAACATGAGCTGCTGCTAGGAAGTCAAAAGGAGGATAGCAACGGCCAAGGAAGCTTTTAATAGAAAAAGAAGCATCTTCTGCGGACCTCTGGAAAAAGAACTAAGGAAGAGACCAGTGAAGTGCTTTGTGTGGAGTGTGGTATTGTATGGACATTACGATGAAGTGAAGAGAAGCGAATAGAAGCATTTGAAATGTGGATATGGAGAAGAATGGAACGTGTGAAATGGACAGACAAATAAGAAATGAAGCTGTGTTGGGAAGAGTGGGTGAAGAAAGAATGATGCTGAAACTGATCAGGAAGAGAAAAAGGAATTGGCTGGGCCACTGGCTGAGAAGAAACTGAATACTGAAGGATGCACTGGAAGGAATGGTGAACAAGAGAAAAGTTAGGGGCAGAAAAAGATATCATTAATATACCTGGATCATATGCGGAGAAAAACGAAAAATAGAGAAGATTGGAGAATCCTGGGTTTGCAGTGGAGGACCTGTCCTTGAACAGAAAACTATGAATGAATGTAGACCTATCTTTCTGGATAAGATTACAAGTAGAATGCGATGAAATTCAAAAGTATTACGTCACTAGAAATACTAATTTAATGGTGTACCGCCAGGAAATTATTTTTCAACGGGTAATTTAAATCGTTCCTTCATTTTCCGATTGGAAAATTCGTTACATATTTCGTTTTTACCTAAATCAATTATTATTATTATTATTATTATTATTATTATTATTATTATTATTATTATTAATAGTATGCCATTAGGAATGTCCAGGATAACACACAGGGTTTGGAATTGAACGGGTTACATCAGCTTCTTGTCTATGCGGATGACGTGAATATGTTAGGAGAAAATCCACAAACGATTAGGGAAAACACGGAAATTCTACTTGAAGCAAATAAAGAGATAGGTTTGGAAGTAAATCCTGAAAAGACAAAGTATATGATTATGTCTCGTGACCAGAATATTGTACGAAATGGAAATATAAAAATTGGAAATTTATCCTTTGAAGAGGTGGAAAAATTCAAATACCTGGGAGCAACAGTAACAAATAAATGACACACGGGAAGAAATTAAACGCAGAATAAATATGGGAAATGCCTGTTATTATTCGGTTGAGAAGCTTTTATCATCCAGTCTGCTGTCAAAAAATCTGAAAGTTAGAATTTATAAATCAGTTATATTACCGGTTGTCCTTTATGGACTCTCACTTTGAGAGAGGAACAGAGATTAAGGGTGTCTGAGAATAAGGTTCTTAGGAAAATATTTGGGGCTAAGAGGGATGAAGTTACAGGAGAATGGATAAAGTTACACAACACAGAACTGCACGCATTGTATTCTTCACCTGACATAATTAGGAACATTAAATCCAGACGTTTGAGATGGGCAGGGCATGTAGCACGTATGGGCGAATTCAGAAATGCATTTAGAGTGTTAGTTGGGAGGCCGGAGGGAAAAATACCTTTTGGGATGCCGAGACGTAGGTGGGAGGATAATATTAAAATGGATTTGAGGGAGGTGGGATATGATGATAGAGACTGGATTAATCTTGCTCAGGATAGGGACCAATGGCGGGCTTATGTGAGAGCGGCAATGAACTTCCGGGTTCCTTAAAAGTCAGTAAGTAATTATTATTATGATTATTATTATTATTATTATGATTATTATTATTATTATTATTATTATTATTATTATTATTATTAACTGCATCTTTCGATTTCAGCAAATGCAAAAGTTGAATACAGTAGTTTATTTATTTCTCGTAACTGACATTTATCGCAAAAGTTCACAATTTCATTCAGTGTGGAGAGCCACAAAACATTTAACTACCATTTTCCCGGTCCTCGGGCAGCTGTGAGGTTTGCCAACTCGGTCGATGAGCTGCGAATTTAATCCCAGACTGACCCCTGAGTACAAAAACGCGCTGTGCGTTGGAAACAAGCGAACGCTACAAGTGACGCTCAAGATTTTTATCTACGAAAGTACGTAGTCATGGTTACGCTTCACAGCAATGAAATAGTACTCCATGATCTTCTGAACAAAACACTGAATGCATTAGAGGATCATTGCTTATTATAAAATGAATGTAAGTCCATAGAATTTTACTTTTGAATCGGATGGGTTTGCTTCTGGATCCAAGACACTTGAGTTTAAACCCCAGTGGGAGCCATGTATTTTTAGTCAGCAAAACACAATTTTGATCGTAAAGATGAATAAAGGCTCATTTTTATGTCCAAACTTGCTATTGCTCCGTTTCAAAACATTATGTAACAGTTATCACAACAATAACTGGGGAGACATCTGTTGGAGAGGACAAAACTAAAATTCTTTCAATCATTCATTATCATAATACAGTCCGATCCTTTTGGGTATGGATAATATTAATTTATTATTATAAAGCTATTATGATAGTAGGAAAAATGTATTGCGGGTTATATTATGATTAAAAGATGGGAGTTTCCATATATGACAATCAACAATGCATAATCTGAAAGGACAAATGGAAATCGTAGATGATTAAAATGGCTACTAGAAATCAACAGCGGGCACAATGTGTTCTTTGGTATGCTAAATTTGAGAGTGTTAAAAGGGTTCAAAGGGAATTTCGACGTGAGTAATGTACCTAAATACGAGTCCATAATGTTGTGGTATCGAACATTTGTAGAAACATGTTCTGTGTTAAAAAAACATGCAGGAGGTCGCAGGCGAAACCCAGTACGAGAAGCAGCTATCTTCTGGCTTGGTCCCCAAACTCCCTCCTGACTTCTTCTTGTGGGGTTTTGTTAAAGACATTGTCTATTCACAGAAACCCAGGAACATTGATGATCTGAGAGTGAAAATTACTCAGGCTTTTCAAATCACCCTTCTTATGTTACAACGGACATGGGCTGAACTGCATCATCGTTCTGAGTTGTGCAGGGTGCGCAATGGGGGTCATATTGAGCTCTGAGGAATCTCCCATCTTTCAGGGTTGTATGCACAAAGTTTCAACAAATAAAGTTCAGTAGTAAATGTTTTACGGTGTTTTTATTTTACCCATACCCAAACGGATCACCCTGTATATTGCTGTCTTAAATTGGCTGAGCATATTGGGAATTAAACCAATGTATTTCCCAAAACACGCTATGAAATGAATAATTTCAAGAGAAAAATTATTGCGAGGCCAGGTATCGAATCCGGGACCTTTGGCCGAGCTATCTACCAACTGAGCTACACAGGAATTCTACCAGATAAAGGCTCAATAATTCCTTTTATATCTACATACCTCAAGTGGGTTGAAAAGACGTCAGAGTCTCGCATTGAGTGCACACCATGCTGTGACTTAAATTGTGGTTTCCTGTTAACGGACAATGACGTGTAATTTTTCCCTTGAGATTATTCAATTCAGCTTATCAGGGAGCTACACCTGAAAGCCAGATTTATATATTACGCTATGGAACGTTTCATATAGAACAAATTTTGTCTCGAAAAGAAAGCAAAAACGAACAAAATTGTATTAAACCTTTTTTGTTTGGAATATCTCAAAGAACACAACCCTGAAATTAATGGCATTATTTAGTGTTCACCCTGTATATGTGAATATATATATTTTTTACTCATCATCATCATCAGTAGCTCTTCAACTCATTGCTGAGTCTTGGCTTCCCCAAGGACTCTTCTCCAGCCATCGCCATCCAAAGCTACCATCCTCCAATTTCTCACCCCAAGAGCTCTGGCATCACCATCCACTCCATCAATCCATCTCGATCTCGGCCTTCCTTTCCTTCTTGTCCCATCCGGCTGTGTTAGCATTACTCTCTTTGGGATCTCTGCCTCTTCCTTCCTTATCAGGTGTCCTGCCCATCTTAGCCTGGTTAACATTATGTATTTAGAGACTTCCACATCTTCATAAAGAGAATACAATTCTTGGTTATTCCTTTTCCTCCATACACCCCTGTCACACACTGAGCCATAAACTCTGCGCAATATTTTTCTTTCAAAACACTGGAGAATTTGTTCATTATTTTTGTTCATACTCCACGTTTCACAGGCATACAGTAGTATTGGTCTTATGAGGGTCTTATATAACGAGACCTTCACAGATCTTGATAATATTGTAAATTTTATTAGTAACAACGATGTAATTTATTCGCCACAACAATAATTCCTTTCTACAATTCGCCTTAAACGCTCTCGTCAACAATTGGATTTTCACTCAACACAGTATTCGTTATAGCACTCCACCGACGACAATGACAATTTACTTGGACTATTACGAATAACAATGAACTGTTAATCTTAACTAATATTTACAAAGCACTATTTACAAATCAGAACTACCAGTTCTCAGTTCACAGTTCTTCTATCTCAGTCACTCGAGTTCACAGTATCTTGAACCACAGACCTTCAGAGACAGTTCACTGTACTCGAACTCGGGTCCCTCCAACTGCGGTCCACTGCACTCGAACTCAGGTCCCTCCAACTGCGGTCCACTGCACTCGAACTCAGGCCTTCGGATGCTGACGCAGTTGCGGACGCACACTCGAGTCGAACTCCGGTACACAAGACTGGCTTGCTTGCTCTGGCTTAGTCACTGACTGGCTGACTAATCAACTGAAAAACTGCTCGAGTTCGCTGGCGCTTCTTCTTTTATAGCGAAATCATAGTTGCGAGAAATTTCTACAGGTGTGTAGAGAACTATCTGGATATCTCCACTTCGACGCACTTCTGGAAGGTTCGGGAAGGTCCATTCCCCCTTACTCCGCATGCAGCAGTTGCGCGTGCACTCTCCCCTCGTCGCGTGGGCCTTTCCCCTCTCCGCCGCGCGCCGTCCCTCATGCTTCATAAAGCCCGCGCGATATGCTCTCTCTCGCGGGACGCTGGTCGTGAGTTCGAATCTCACGTCGCTGTCACAATATGTTGAATCAGACCAAAATAACATCTATTGGCCATCTTGACCCTTGATTTCTTGCGTAATATTTTTTTACTACTTGACTTTAATTTAGAATATAATATATACAGTAGGCGATAGTTATAAAGCTGAGGAAGAAATCGAAATATAATGAAAAAAAAAATCTAACAAAATTAATTTCGGCATTTTTGGTACGAAGTAATTTCTCAATATCCGAAATATACGAGAAATTATTGTAATAATTCAAAACATAGATTTCGAGTTTTTCATGAAAATACAAGAAGTTTTCAGCTCCTTTTAGATCAAATACATTCCTTATATCACTTGTCTCTCTGTCAGTATGTCTGTGTGTATAATAATAACTTAACCTGTAAAATAATATTTTATTTATTTCATACACATCAACTTAATATATAAAATTGAATGTGGGTATGTATGTATGTATGTATGTATGTATGTATGTATGTATGTATATGTTCTCTATACAAATCTACACGCTTTGGCCGATATGTGCCAAAGTTTGCACATTTAACCTTCATAACCAGGAGAAGAACATAGGCTACATTAAAATTGTGCAAATGGACGTTAAATTAATTAAAAATATAAAAAATAAAAATAAATAGATCAAATATTCATGTATTATATTAAAATGCAAAATCTTCTACAGTCAATTGTTCTTTATTATTGTCTGTTGTATTCAACATAGACTTTCACGAGGCCTTGGAAATTTTAACACGAAATTAAATTACATTGTTGTTACACATCACGAAGGCTAAAACTAGATAATTCATGCAATAAGTATCTTTACGCAGTCCAGGACCGTATTATGAATTCCTCGATGCAGTTTTGTAGATAGTGAGCAGACTGTTTTATCCAATTGAATTCTAGAATTCTTTCAAACTACAAGGATTGCTACCACACAATTTACTTAATATTGAATAGCCATAGTAGACCTACTATTGCGAAATATTGACTCGCCAAAATTATGCACTAACAAGAATTTGTGTCAAAAACTCATGCGAAACGTAATATGAGTGCCAATATTAACTGGAAAAACGAAAGAAGACGATGTTTTTATCCCACGTATTGCTATTATAGCCATTCGATTTTAAGCAATTATTATAAGTTATAATAATATTTGTGATAATATTACAATATTATAATATTGCAATAATAATATAGAGCCTATTTTACTGTTACTGTTAACCCGTCTCTTATTAATAAGTTATGGTCACTAATGACTTGGCCGTTTATAGAAAAATATGATTTTCTGTTGTGGTAGTGCTCTACATTGCCTTCTCCAGGAGAGTGAATTCTGATGAGTATAGTCTCCGTTACTGAAAAACACCCTGAAATCCATGTATTTGATAGAATCCATCCGTTACAGATTGTAGTTTGGCCTTGAAGGAAATTAAATATATTGTGGGCAGAAAGGCTTAATAATGCATAATGCCGTGGTACGATAAATATTATCATCAATCACAACGTTAAATATCTTAAATATCCCTGTAGCATAAGGTCTTAATGTTGTTAAAACTCTATTCATAGGTGAGATGGAATTATTTCGATTAGTCAGTTTCTTTGGATATTAGTGGCACTTTCTTTAATATCCGTAATTAGGGAGGAGAAAACATAAGTAAATAAGGTTCGTTTTGGTTTTATATAGATCCCTTGCCGAGGTCTCCAATAAGTCTAACAAACAGTTTATTTTGAAATAGACCAAAATTTCAAACCCGGGCAACGCCGGGTAATTTAAGCTAGTAATCTATAAACTTGCAAACCCATACGATCTCACAACCACCAACAACTTAAACGTTCAACTCAATTATACGGGATCTACGAATCCTCTACTATCTACTGTCTCTAACACCGTGCACATGTCATTTGTGCTCCTGCCTACAAATTTTTCCTTTCCATTAAGATGAAGAATCTTGTTTTGAGTTTCGGACATATATTAGTTGGCATTCTTGCTTGCTTGCTTGCTTACTTACTTACTTACTTACTTACTTACTTACTTACTTACTTACTTACTTACTTACTTACTTACTTACTTACTTACTTACTTACTTATGGCTTTTAAAGAATCCGGAGGTTCATTGCCGCTCTCACATAAGCCCGCCATTGGTCCCTATCCTGAGCAAGATTAATCCAGTCTCTATCATCATATCCCACCTCCCTCAAATCCATTTTAATATTATCCTCCCATCTACGTCTCGGATCGACCTGGTTGGCGAGTTGGTATGGCGCTGGCCTTTCATGCCCAAGGTTGCGGGTTCGATCCCGGGCCAGGTCGATGGCATTTAAGTGTGCTTAAATGCGACAGGCTCATGTCAGTAGATTTACTGGCATATAAAAGAACTCCTGCGGGACAAAATTCCGGCACATCCGGCGACGCTGATATAACCTCTGCAGTTGCGAGCGTCGTTAAATAAAACATAACATTTCTACTTCTCGACCTTCCCAAAGGTCTTTTTTCCTCATGTGTCCCAACTAACACTCTATACGTATTTCTGGATTCTCCCATACGTGCTACACATGCCCTGTCCATCTCAGACGTCTGGATTTAATGTTCCTAATTATGTCAGGTGAAGAATGCAATGCGTGCAGTTCTGTGTTGTGTAACTTTCTCCATTCTCCTGTAACTTCATCCCTCTTAGCCCCAAATATTTTCCTAAGCACCTTATTCTCGAACATCCTTAACCTCTGTTCGTCTCTCAAAGTGAGAGTCCAAGTTTCACAGCCATACAGAACAACCGGTAATATAACTGTTTTATAAATTCTAACTTTCAGATTTTTTGACAGCAAACTGGATGACAATAGCTTCTCAACTGAATAATAACAGGCATTTCCCATATTTATTCTGCGTTTAATTTCCTCCCGAGTGTCATTTATATTTGTTAATGTTGCTCCAAGATATTTGAATTTTTCCACCTCTTCGAAGAATAAATCTCTAATTTTTATGTTTCCATTTCGTACAATATTCTGGTCACGAGACATAATCATATACTTTATCTTTTCGGGATTTACTTCCAAACCTATATCTTTACTTGCTTCCAGTAAAATTTCCGTGGTTTCCCTAGTAGTTTGTGGATTTTCTCCTAACATATTCACATCATCCGCAGAGACAAGAAGCTGATATAACCCGTTCAAGGAATTCTTACTATTTATATTAATATTCCTGAAAGCTTAATTTGCATAATACACGTCACTGTAAGTAACAGAAAACCACAATTTAAAAGTCACACAGAGTTAGTGTGCACTCAAATGTTGGTTGCTTGACGGTTGTCAGCCCACTTTGAGGTCTGTGGATATAGAGGGAAAAATTGGATCGGTGTCGGGTAGAGTTCCCGGGTAGCTCAGTGGGAGAGTGTTGGTACGTTTAACCAAAGGTCCCGGGTTCGATACCCGGCCCCGAAACAATTTTTCCTCGAAATTATTAATTATATTAATATAGTTAGGCCTAAGGGTAGCTCAGTTGGTAGATCAGCTGGCTACGGACTGAAAGGTGCGGGGTTCGATCCCAGGTGGTGACAGGATTTTTTCTCGTTGCCAGACTTCCAGAACGGCCCCGAGGTTCACTCAGCCTCCTATAAAATTGAGTACCGTGTCTTTCCCGGGGGTAAAAGGCGGTCAGAGCGTGGAGCCGACCACAGGATATCTTTACCTTTTTTTTATAGTTAGGCCTAAAGTTGCAACTAAACTAGAAAACTGTTGTTGAAGGAAATTTCAGCTGCACGATCAACATCTTTTTCTCAAACTGCAAGATTCGACAACGTTTCGATTACTCCCATCATATCCGATAGTTGGCATTCTAAACGCCACTGACTGTCTGATGACTCGAAGATGGATGCAGCGCCTTGTTCAGCGATAAACTCGGCCACGTCTGGCCTCTGCACTGTCGCAGGCTCGAAGGGAGGTGCAACAGGTGGCCCGCCAGCGAAGCAGAGCAGCTTGACGGGCAGCCGCGTTCATTTCCATAACGGGCAGCTCGTTCACATCATCAAATCCGAATCAAGGTTGCCATGCCAACCGAGCACGGTCAGCCCGCGCGTCGCATTTGTTTCTGTGAGGACTTCAAACTGGAATCTACGGCACGTTTTTCATTCCTTATTTAGGGAAGAACCTGTCGTGGACTGGATGTGGAAGGAAGCGTGTTGGGTTCAAGGTACTCGTCCCCGAGTATTGTGGGGACCAGTTCAGAGTTTCTTTCTGTCATAATCACAGAAAATCTGTGACAGCGTTCATTGTACTCCACTCCCACCCCTTCTACTAGTAAACTTCCAACCAACGACACAGAGCCGAGGGCGCGTAAGCAGTACTGAGTTAGTGAGTATAGTACGTTTCAGAAATATGTTCGCGTTTTCCAGTGACGAAAGAGCTTTCAATATTGAATCATATTTTCGTACGGGTACTGTCGTCCGTTTCACTATGTCGCATCCCGGTTTCCCCCACCTGCTTCTGTTCGCCCCTCTGTAAAGTCTAGTAGCTGGGCTATCTTAGCTCTTTTCTGAAAACATTAATTTCTGTTAGGAATTGGACGTCTACGTAATATTGTTCAAGTGTTTAAAATAACTTAAATAAAAGGGCCTCCTTAAGTAATTAACTGTCACGTGATCTCCCCCCCCTTTCTACAACCCTGCGACAAAACCACTTGAACGGACAGTAGATAGCATTTCTGAGTGATTTTATCTTTTCGGATCGGGCAGAAGTGAAGATTGAATTTACAGTACGTAAGGTACGCTTTTATAGAGTAGGTACAGAATTATTTCAACATGAGTTACTCGTACGAAGGACGAAACTGGTAATTGGAATTAGGTACAATAGTCTATAGTGCGATAATATGGACAAAAGAACTGAAGCCTGTATCGAAATGAACGGCCACCATTTTCTAAAATGTGTTTAAATATCCATATTATGATTATTTTTCAATTTAACTTCATTCTCTATATAGTACGCTAATGTGCTGTAACAGTACAATATACAGTGCATAATTAATACGTCCGAATGGATAGCTCAATTCGTGTGTAAAACACTAAGTGTTAATACAGTACTGTATTTTCATTAAACAGAAACCTAATGAAAATTATCAAACTCAAAATTGCGATATTTCCTAGTTTACATAAATGGATGAACTACTTTTCTTCCCTCGTATACCTAGTAAAGTGATTTGTATTTTACGCCAGTATCATCGAACTCCGTCGTGGAAAGGGTAGCAAACGGTGTTTCCTGTTCCAATCGTTAATAGAAAGGTACAGCCAGGTTAATATTAAAAATGTTAGTAAAAATAAAATGATGTCCCTGTACTTATACAATGAGTAGCTCGTTTATAAGTCTTGTGTAAATTCCTTACTGATAATCACTACATACGTCGTGTATAACAGTACAACTGTTACACATCTACGTCATACAGCGTATTCCGAATCTCACCGGTCCGATGGCATCAATGACGTCACGTTGCAGCGAAATAAGGAACAAAACTGCTGGAAGGATCGATGGCTGTCATGGCGACTGTACAAGTTGTTGTCTGTGCTACGCTAGCAAAATTTTGCGAAATTTTCGTACTCCCATCTCGTTCAAAGAAAAGATAGCATAAACAATTTATTTCTTGAACCGGTAGTAATAACTGGTCCGTTGACATGTTCGCTCATAAGCCATTAACATATTGTTTTTACGTTGTACCCATTACAAACAATACAGCAAAACCAAAGCAGAACACACCGCCATGACACAACAGTGCACGATGTTATTCGTCTGCTAATTCCCGCCCTGTACAAGAACCAATCAGATTCATTGATGGCGGCTGATGGAGACTGCCACCACCTCTGCAAGTTGATGGCACCGGTGAGACACCGGTGGAGCATCGATGACGTCATCGGTGGAATTCGGAATACCGTGATGCCATCGGATTGCTCACCATTGAGATTCGGAATACGCTCATAGTTTCGTCATTACTTCGTTTCGAAAGATAATAGAATACCTGAGGTTCTCTATTGCATCCGGTAGAGCGCTCTAGTGTGACGTGTTAAGTATCGATAGTACAACTGGCTCTAATCGATTACCATATTATATTTTGGTCAAAGAGTACAAGCTACAGTAATATTATTCTAATTATTCTGTGCTCTTTGGTTTGTTCTTCTTTAGTTACTAGGCAACCATCATAAAATGACAGTCGATACGAACAGCTGTTAGAGGGGCGGCCATTTTTTCTCTATATACAACGCTTAAACAAGGGGTTTCGTGTATATAACTACTGCAGAGCAATTCCCATTGCATAGTTACAGCACAGTCTACTATTTACAGTCGCGAAGCTCAATATGTAGTAAAAATGCAAACATGGGTAGTTGCCCACCACTAGGATCGCTACTATCGCCCCATCATCGCAGATCTCTCTCCTAGCAGACGACAAAATATGTTACACTTTCGTTGTCGTGTTCTTTTGGAAAAAGTAACACCTTCCTTCCATTATTGAAATATTAAATGCATGAAGTTAATTTATTATTTTAATGATGTATATTAAATTCCACCATAAACTCGAAGATACCTGCAAGAAATAGGTTAATATTATTTTTGTTTGTGAAAAACGAACTGAAATTTACTATAATAGCTTCACTCATTCAAGATTATAGCGATAATGAACTATGAATTGAAACCAATAAATATTAATTTGCATTTCCCTTCACAACAATAATAATGGAAATATGAATTAATGGAGTAACTTACGTGTACCGGTACTTGTAGTGTAGGCTTACGTAGTTAACAAAGTGGGATGAGGTTAAGCAATAATAATCACACCAGAATTGGAAATAAAACGTGATCAGTAAATTTTATTGTAACAGACTTTTTCTGCGTCTCTAGCAAAGTAACAAATAAAAATAACAACAAAATTAACAGCTATAATTAAAAACATGTCCTTCGAAAAAAAAGTAGGAATAAGCAATAATAATCCCACCAGAATTGAAAATAAAACGTGATCAATAAATTTCATTAAAACAAACTTAATTTTTCTACGTCTTTAGTAAAATAACACATAAAAATAATAACAAAATTAATAGCTACAATTAAAAATATATCCTCTGAAAAAAAAAAGTAGACCTAACCTTTATTTCTCTGGAAATTTAGCAGCCGGTATCTAATGTCCTTTCGGTTAGACTGAAACATTTCATTGTGAAATTTAAGGATATAATGTATCCTAACAGTCACAAAGAACTTCAAAATTAAGAGCATTCTTGTGGAAACCCAGGAACCATTCTGAATCTTTCGGAAATCGGAAAAAGGATAACTCTGGCCTCTTTCTCCTACTGTTGCTACAATTTATAGCACTACAAACGTCTCCTCCTTGTCCCATATTATTATTCCAATTATTATATTTTAGCCATTAACATTTTCATTATAACCAATAACGAACATTTCACAAGCATCAATGTGAAATACGCAACGAGCTAGCACTCGATAGAAATACGACACAGTCCAAAGTCGGCCATGTACAGTCTATTGTTTCTAGTTGCTAACCGCTTGGAGCGCTTTATCACGAGATTTGCAAAAAAACACCTCAAGCTTCGCGACTGTATGTAGTAGACTGTGGTTACAGGCTGTTTATACGTCCATCGCTTCTGCATGGTTTATTAGTAAAGCTTTCTGTCTCAACTATGCATTAGTCTAGTATAAAAACTATACACGGTTTATTGGTAAGACTGTTATAATTTTTTGCCCAAGGGCAGGTCTTACTGTACAAACCCAGCATTCTCCAGTCTTTCCTATTTTCTCCCTTCATCTTTGTCTCTGCATACGATCCAAATATCTCAAAGTCCTCTATCATCTGAATCTTCTTCTGCCCAAAACTTTTTTCCCATTCACCATTCCATCCTTCAGTAGGCAGTTTCTTCTCAGCCAACGTCCAAACCAATTCCTTTTTCTCTTCCTGACCAGTTTCACTGTTATTCTTTCTTCACCCACTCTTTCCAACACAGCTTCATTTCTTATTCTGTCCATCCATTTCACACGCTCCATTCTTCTCCATTTCCATGTTTCTGTCCCATACAATACTACACTCCACACAAAGCACTTGACTAATTTATTCCTTAGTTATTTTTCCAGAGGTTCGCAGAAAATGCTCCTTTTTCTATTAAAAGCTTCCTTTGCCATTGCTATCCTCCTTTTGACTTCCTGGCAGCAGCTCATGTTACTGCTTATAGTACACCCCAAGTATTTGAAGCTGTCCACTTGCTCTACTGCCTCATTTAGAATTCGCACGTTTACCTTCTTTATTTTTCTTCCTATGACCATGGTCTTCGTCTTGTTTGCATTTACCTTCATCCCATACTGCTCACAGCTGTCATTTAGCTCCAGTAGCATATCCCTTAGTATCATCTCCTCTTCTGCTAACAACGCAATATTATCAGCAAATCTTATGCAATTTATTCTTCTTCCTCCTACTATCACTCCTCCCATGTTCTGAAAACAGTTCTTCATTAAATTCTCCAAGTAGATGTTGAACAGGTTAGGTGATAAAGGGCATCCTTGAAGTACTGCTCTCCCTATTTCACTTCCTTTTGACATTTCCCCTATCCTGACTTTGACTTGTTGTTTCATATAAAGATTACGGAATAGCCTTCTCTATTTCCAATCCGCATCTATTTTCTTTAGGATCTCCATCAGTTTATTCCAATCCACTCTGTAAAAGCCTTTTCTAAGTCTACAAATACTACATACTACATTCTTCTCTCGATATGTTTCGCCGATTATTCTTAGCAGTCTAATTGCATCTCTCGTACCTTTTCCTTTCCTGAAGACAAATAACCTCGTAATGGATTTATTTTACTCGTAACCTTTGCAAATTCTCAATATCCAAGCCGCAACAATAGAAAATATTGACCACTGCCTTCTAGAATGTCGATATCGTCAGAATGAATGGAAATTCCATGTGGGTTTTTGATCACCTACGTAACAAAGGAATGCACCAGCAAATTATTAATTTATCATTACAGGGGGTAAGGGGGCCATGAATTAAACAACCATAGACAAAAGCTTAGCGTAAAACTTAAATAACCAGAGATAAAAAGCTTATCTGTATAAATACTGAATGTGATCAAAATCAGTTCAACAATTTAGGGCAAACCGGTGTACACAGACAGATATTGGGACGTCTCAAAGCATTGTATTTCCGTAGAACTCTATAAATAGATTTTTGCAGCATTAGAATGCTTTTCCTATACCCAGAATATCATGAAAAAAAAATAACAGATGAACGAAGTAATGTAGCCTTGTGAGATGTTTCCATGGATACCAGTATGTTCGCTGGATTTAGTTTTCTACAGTTCACAGTGTAACAAGCCAATTCGATGTCTTTTGACTACGACGTCTTGTAACAGAAGACAGAAACTAGATTTCGGGAATCAAATGACAAGACCGGGAAATTTACCTTGACTTTCTCTCTTCCTTCTTTTGTTTTCTCAGCGAACTTTTCTTCTCCAAGTCTAGTCTCGTGTCTGAAGGTTCAGTGATTGAAATAAAAAAGAATATAAAATTAGTTAGACAGGCCAGCGTTGCCGAATTTTGCTTGTAGAGCATGTGGAGTTGTGTTGTGAGGGAAGTTGAATTACTCCGTTCAGCATTGCATGGAATAAATATATTTACATAAATGTTAAAATACCTTTGTAAAAACTTATATATATATATATATATATATATATATATATATATATATATAATTTATTTTTTATTTAAATTTAAATATACAGAATAAAGAATATAATTACAAAACAAACAAGAGAAATAGAAATAAAATAATACAAGCAATATAAAAAGAAGATACAGTAGTATTAACAAAATTTGAGCAGCGCTCGTGCTCGGTCGCAGTTCAGATATAATATTAAAATAAAAAATAATAATAATATAAATAAATAAGTAATATAAAATAGGAACTAAAATATAATTACAGCGGCAATGGAATTATATAATATAATATTAACACCAGAGAAAAATAATATCGCACGTGAAAAGTAGGACTAATATATATATATATATATATATATATATATATATATATATATATATATATATATATGCACTATGTAAAACAAGGTGTCTATCTTTGGGACATAATAATAGTAATAACAATAATAACTATGTTTGTATTATAGATTTTACTATTGTTGAGTATTTGATGACAGGTATATAGTTTGTAACCATAAGTAATTTTGTTTTTATTTTTCTTTACTATTGCAAACCAACTAGATAATAGGTGATTTATTTGTAACTAAGCCAATTCTGTGCATTATCTCATTACTATTGCCTAAAATTATGCATAAAATCACAAGTTAATGTAATAATCTTGCAATTTCTCTACACCTTCGATTATAATTTCTAATTTTATTTCATTTTGTTTTAACTGAAAGTAATTATTGCATAACGTATTTAGTATTGTTTACTGTCTCTTAATTAGTGTATTTATACGGTATTGTAACTATGATCAGACCTACTATTAATTCTTTAAAATTGTGTATTATCACTACATAATGTATTTCACATGTAACAAACTACAACCCTAATATACCAAAGGTAAAATAGGTTTCAATATTTGGAAAACAATAATAATAATATATATTTCAAAATTATAGAATACAAATATAATATAGGTTGATTAATTCATACTCATAGGCTATAAATTTATTTAATCAAATTGAAGATATTAACACGTTTCTAATTTTCTTGTTATATGTTAGTGGGTTACATGTTAGAAGTTCTGGGTGTAATTTAGTTAAAGCATTGTACAACCGAGGACCAAAATTTATGCTATGCTTTAGACCAGCAGATGTGAGACATTTAGGTTCTACTAATGTTGAATTAATATTTCGTCTTGTGTCATAATTATATGTCTGTAATACAAACTCATTACGATTTTTATGATAAAATTTTAACAGGGTATACGTATAAATTTGTTCAATATTAAATACATTAAATTCAGAATAAATTAATTTAGTTGGATAATCGAAACGTTTCTTCAAACAAATTTTAATTATTCGTTTTTGTATTATTATTATTATTATTATTATTATTATTATTATTATTATTATTATTATAGTGTCTTGTATTTGGCCTGATGAATTTCAGTATTGTTGTATTCTAAAGTTTGAACTATGGAGTTTATTAGAACTGCCGGTAAATTTTTATCGTATCTTGGGAAATTTAATAAATAAACAAATGAACGTATTGTAAACCCACTGTCACTTTTAAGATCTCAACAAAATTTAGCATGTTTATATAGGCTTTGTGTGATTTATTTAATAATAGACTTAGTTAAACTACATCATTATTTGAATTTTAAAATATTTTATTATACGTACATCAGTGAATCTTGTTCATTTCCCATATGCGATGATAATTTTTTAAATAAAAATTTGAAAGTAACGTTCCATTTCTTGTTGTTATAGTTGTTTGCTGTTTTTAGTTTGTCACAACTTTGCATAATATTTATACATCGACATTACGTAATAGTTGCAAAAAATATATATTTTTTTTATTTTATTATTATCAAGTTCAAATATCTTGGAGCAACAGTAACAAATATAAATGACACTCGGGAGAAAATTAAACTCAGAATAAATATGAGAAATGCCTCCTATTATTCGGTTGAGAAGCTTTTATCACCCAGTCTGCTCTCAAAAAAGCTGAAAGTTAGAATTTATAAAACAGTTATATTACCGGTTGTTCTGTAAGGTTGTGAAACTTGGACTCTCACCTTGAGAGAGGAACAGAGATTAAGAGTATTTGAGAATAAGGTTCTTAGGAACATAGAACTACACGCATTGTATTCTCCATCTGACATAATTAGGAACATTAAATCCAGACGTTTGAGATGGGCAGGGCATGTAGCACGTATGGGCGAATTCAGAAATGTATATAGAGTGTTAGTTGGGAGGCCGGAGAGAAAAATACCTTTGGGGAGGCCGAGACGTAGATGGGAAGATAATATTAAAATGGATTTGAGGGAGGTGGGATATGATGATAGAGAATGGATTAATCTTCCTCAGGATAGGGACCAATGGCGGGCTTATGTGAGGGCGGCAATGAACCTCCGGGTTCCTTAAAAGCCATTTGTAAGTAAAATATAAAAAAACAAAGAAAAATTATTATTATTATTCATTCATTCATTCCTTTTCATTCATTCATTTATTTTATTCCATAGATCTTACATGAGCAATGAAGCTTTAAGATGTGGAACATGTCAACATTTTACAATATTACAATTACAATTTTTACAAATTTATATAGTTTTACAATTTAGTAATTTTCTACCATTTTTACAATTTTGTACTTTTTTTTTTTTTTTTTGCGAGATGTAGTGAGATGAGATGAGGTCCGAGGATTCGCCAAAATATTACCCGGCATTTACCTTTTCGGTGGGGGAAACCTCGGAAAAACCCAACCAGGTAATCAAATCAAAGGGGGTAATCAAATTATTATTATTATTATTATTATTATTATTATTATTATTAGTATTATTATTATAAAAGTGGAATGTAATCCAGTTACGTTTAAATAATTTTTATTTATTTATTTATTTATTTATTTATTTATTTATTTATTTATTTATTTATTTATTTATTTATTTATTTATTTATTTATTTTTTATTTTTTACCTCGCCATGTTTCGTGAAGTTTTCGAAAAACGATATAATAATTGACTGGGATAATTGATAAACAAGTGTACTATAAACTTTCACGCTTAATTTTGTAGTGAAATGCGATTGTAATTGTCTTTGTCTAACGAACACGTGTCCTAAACTGAATATCTTTGAAGAAAAAGGACTCTGAAATTGGTTTTGTGAGAACAGCATATATATTTAATGTGAACTCTTTGCTCCTTTTTTTTTTCTGGCTTCAGATCTGACTGTTTACTCTTTTGTTTAGTGCATTGCAATAAGATGCAAGCAATTAACTGACATTAGAAGATATGCTGTTCTTAAAATACCAACTACAGTCCTTGTTACTTCAAAGGTATTAATTTTAGGGCCCATATTTGTTAGACCTTTCTTGTTTTATGACTACTACCACCTCTCAAAAACATTAGAACCCTTTTTCTTAACTCCTTTTATGTACGTTACATATCAGAATTCAAATTAGCCTATTTTAATTTCTCTTATTACAAATGAAGCCATTTAAAATACATGCTTGTCAAATGTATTGTCATGGCTTTTTATTAATTTACTTCCAAGTAAATAATTGATTATTCCACATATTAAAGCAGACGCTTGTACAGAGTCTTATTATGCCTCATTTCGATTATTGTGACGCTTTATTCAGTGATCTCAGGGTGGATTTATCCCAGAAACTGCAACGTGTTCATAATGCGTGTGTTCGTTTCATTTGTAATGTCCGCTACTACGATCACATTTCGCCTTCTTTCGATAAATTATTGTGGCTCAGGTTAAATGAGAGGAGAAAGTTACATTCCCTTTCTCTCTTAAACCGAATTTTGCACACCTCTACTCCCTCTTACTTATCTGTCCGATTCCACAGTCTTTCTCGGTATCATAACTTAAATACTCGGTCACAATATGATAACACGCTAGAAATGCCACTGCACACATCATCTCTTTATTCTTCATCTTTCACTGTTGCTACTTCTCGTCACTGGAATTCTCTGCCGCCTGAAGTCAAGGGCTGCCGAACTTTAATTTCCTTTAAATGTAAATTAGAAAACTATCTTATGATGAGTTGCCAGACCTAATGCGTTGCATATATTTAATGGAATGTGTTCCACTGTATTTATTTTTATTATTATTTTTTTTCTTATTTTTATTGTATAAATCGTGTTTATGTATCACTTAACGCCAATATGTATCCCACTGTGTTGCTTTTTTTTATTAATCTATTTTTGTGTACATTTTATTCAATTCTCGGTTTCTGGTTTAATTATGTAAATCCTACTTAATTGTAATCTAATACTAAATTAATGTGTTTATTTTTATTTTTACTGTGTGCATTTTTTTGTATTGAATTATCGGCTTCAGTTTTTATATGATTCGTATTTGATTCTAACAACATTAATATATATTCCACTATGTTAATTTTTATTTTATGAGGTAAAATTTTATGTAACCGCCTCTTTTGATCTCATTATGTACCTAAATTGTTTCAGTATGTAATTCCTTAATTCCGATCCAGTTTTATGATAAACTGTGTAAGCAAGTTTTAATCCTGGTTGAGTGTAAGAGAAGGCCTTACGGCCTTAACTTCCCCAGGTTAAAGCCATTATTATTATTATTATTATTATTATTATTATTATTATTATTATTATTATTATTATTATTATTATTATTATAAAATCGTGTAAAAAATACTTCTTTTTGTACGCGACGTAAATTACGTGTAATTTAAGTAAAACATGTATCATGTAATTCACGTGCCCAACTCTGTACATGAGAGACAGTCAACTGCATTCCTGTTCACCAGCGGTTGCCATGGAGCCAATCGAAAACCAGTGCGGGCGGTAGACAGACATAAATTAGATTCAGCGAGATAAACGGCTCAAGACTGGTTTAGCTGTAAATCCTGCAAACGAGACAGCTCTGTCTTAATTATAATATGACTGTTATTACAAACTTTCCAAATAAAAAAGATAACTTAAAGATTAATTACTCCAGATGCTGGAAATCCTGGAGGCGAAGTGTTCTGTCTTCTATCTCCATAGCGACTAACGAGAAAAATTTCCACAATTAGTAGAAGTGATTGCTTTGTTATTCTTATAAATTGTTTCTGAGTTCTATGCCCGTACGTATCACAATAGTTGTCTGTCATGATGGAATAGCCTCCGTTTCTCAAGTAGTGGTACTCGTACCCTTTTGGATAATTAGAGAGGACTTAAAGAGGTACAGTTTTTAGCTCATGATATTACTAATACAGGAAGTGTTACAAAAATGTGAAATAGGGGTATACAAATATGAAATAGTGTCATATATGACTTGATTCGTGTTGTTTTGTAGCGCAAGCCTTCCAAATTACTACGCGCTGATAGGCCTACTCGCGGGTTCGATCCCCGCTTGGGCTGATTACCTGGTTGGGTTTTTTCCGAGGTTTTCCCCAACCGTAATGTGAATGCGAGGTAATCTCTGGCGAATCCTCGGCCTCATCTCGCCAAATATCATCTCGCTATCACCAATCTCATCGACGCTAAATAACCTAGTAATTGATACAGCGTCGTTAAATAACCAACTCAAATATAAAAAAATAGGCCTACTGTCTTTCGCGGGGATGTGTTAGTTTGCAGTTAGAAGCTGAACTGTTGAAACGTTTATCGTTATTGCGTTTTCGAGAAAAGTGAAAATTTTCGCTGTAAGTTCTTTTCTTGAATATACATTGTTATTTCTCAGTGTTAGAAATATTAATTATATTATATTTTTAAAGAGAAATAATGCACGTTCATAACAATGTACGGTCCACACCTTTGGAGTAACGGCTAACGCCTCTGACCGCGAAGCCAGGTGGCCCGGGTTCGATTCCCGGTCGGGGGAAGTTACCTGGTTAAGGTTTTTCCGGGGTTTTTCCTCAACCCAATATGAGTAAATGCTGGGTAACTTTCGGTGTTGGACCCCGGACTCATTTCATCGGCATTATCAGCTTCATCTCATTCAGACGCTAAATAACCTAAAATGTTGATAAAGCTCGTAAAATAACCTACTTAAAAAAACAATGTATGTTCAATTGATTTCGTTTTTAAATTAAAATATGTTTTGAGGTTATGACTTACAACATCAGTGTGTCACAAATATGGAATACTAGTATTATAAGTATTACGTATTTATACCCTGGTTTTCTGTTTCGTTACTAGTGCTGGCACCTGTAGGGGGGAGGGAAAACCTCGCCTTCCAACAAACTTAGAAAACAGTGGAATGAAAAGGCAATGCAAGAAGCCATAAAACAAGTTGGAGAAAAACTTGAGAGACGATTCATCTGGATTCAGTATTACGGTTGAGAAAACACCTAATGAAAATGCTGAATATTTGTTCTGTGCTTCTCTTAGTAGAGGCCATTTTGATTTTGCAATTTTTGTTAATCTCGTAACTTGATAATAGTATTCCATATTTGTACCTCCACTTTTATGAAAGAAATATATTAGATTTTTAGTAAATTATTTCTTTTTCTATTTGTGGACACAGAGTTTTGTCTCTATTTCTTGCATAACTATGGACTTGTCACTAATGTAAGGACAGATAGAAACAATGCAATAAATATTACAATGAGAATGTAATATTATACCTCTCATGTGCCAATTCATCAAATGGAGTAAAAGAATCTATTGATTCAGCTATCAATACAATCTCGTGGAAACAGTCTTGTCGCACTTGATGCGCATTTGTCTAATGTCTTGTCGCACCTGATGTTCAAATGTTAAATATTTTCGTTGTTTCCTTAGCAATACAGTAGGCCGTGATATTGCGTGATGGCCGTGCTAGCAAATGCAAGTACCGGTATTAAATATCTTAATCTATACTAATAATAAATCTGTAACCGAAATTTTTCTGGTAATTTTCGATTTTCCAAAAATAATTGGTCCTAACATATATAATTAACCACCCTGAAACCGAAAATCGCTTTTTTGAAATTTTTGTTTGTATGTCTGTCTGTCTGTCTGGATGTTTGTTACCTTTTCACGCGATAATGGCTGAACGGATTTCGATGAAAATTAGAATATAAATTATGTTCGTTGTAACTTAGATTTTAGGCTATGTGGCATTCAAAATACGTTATTTAAATGCGGGTTATTAGGGGGCCTGAATTGAATGAATCGAAATATCTCGCTTATTATTGATTTTTATGAAAAATGTTACATAACAAAAGTTTCTTTAAAAATAATTTTCGATAAGTTTTATTCCTTGAAAAATTTTGATAGGACTGATATTTAATGAGATAAATGAGTTTTAAAATTAAAATAACTGCCATCTAAGGCGGTGTATTGAAATAAAAAACAAATGACTTCGTCTATAAGGGGCCTTGGACACAACAATCGAAAGCTATGAAAGATAGCCTACAGAGAATGTTTCTGTGTTCGTATGAAGTAATATCGGAAGCTAAATTAACCGATTTGTATAATTAATTATTATTTCATCATTGGAAAGTGTAGTTTCTCTGGATGGACATAATGCTATAATATTATCACAGTAACTCCTGAGTGAATCGAGAACAGGTAAGATTAAAATAGATTCTTATGCACAGAAAACTTTATAGGCTATTCTGAATATTCGTTTCCTGTATTTCTTAAAATAATGTTTATGTACACATTAACTCTAAATGATATCAATCTTCATTAAACTATGGTTGCATGTATTAAAAATTAAGAAACATGTTAAAGGAATTGTCATTGCACCAAATGAGTGCTCTCTGGACCAAAATAATCGCAATTTAATTATTTGGATACAATTTAAATTAAGTAACATATTAAACAAATTTATCCTTCTATCAAACACGAATGTTCCCTGGATCAAACGTCCTATTTTAATTATGTAATTACTTTATATTTATTTCTAATGGGTGCAGCGGAGCGCACGGGTACGGCTAGTTTATAATATAATCTGTTTCCGTATGTTATAAATGATTTATTAATATATTCGCGAAATAGTCTTATTCAATCATCACAAGTCTTCTCAACTTGTCCATAATTCACTAAATGAAAGTGCCTAGTTCAAAATAAAATGTTATAACCTCAAATATTTGTTTAATTTTGCTGTTTCACTAATCATAATTTCTACAGCTACTGTCAAATGTTTACCCGTGAATTCCATGATGCAGGAGGCCAAGACCATGTCGGTGAATGAAATATTAAGTTAGCAACTCAAATGTTTTATTGAATAGCAATATAATATAACTACGCTATGTTATTTTTATTATTATTTTTCGCGAAATATTCTTTTTCAAATATCATGCCAGTTCTCGTCTGTTTCATTAATGCTTGTGAAAAGTATATTCTATTATCCATGTGCTAAAAAGGATAAATGTTCATCTTCCCTCTTGCTTAAAAAAGTCCCTTGTGCAGACGCTTGTATTTCCCTATTTTGACTATGCTGACATTTTACTGACTGACCTTTCCAGCGACAACAAAACGAAACTTCAACGTGCTCATAATTTGTGTGTACGTTTTGTAAGCAATGTTCGTAAATATGATTATATTACCCCATCCCTGGAAGCAATAGGTTGGCTTAAACTAGATAAGAAAAGAAATTTACATTCACTTCTCTTTCTCTTCGAAATCTTGAACTCTTCTATTCCTTCGTACCTGTCGTCTCGCTTCACTTACCTTTCTTCCCACCACAATCTGAACACACGCTCTCGCCATGAAACAATACTAACAATACCATCCCATCGCACCTCCTCATACTCATCCTCTTTCACAATAGCCCTGCCAAGACTCTGGAATTCGTTACCTGCTAGCATCAGGGACTGTCGAAATAAAATTGCATTCAAACGAAAACTTACTAGGCACTTGGTCAGTAATTGAGACTCGTTCAGACATGGTTTCTTGTAAATAGTTCTCTTAATCAATCACAAAATATTTCAATATCCGGTAATTTCATTATTATAGAATTTTGTTATTCTAGGTTTAATTTGTAATTCAGTAAATACTAAAATATTCTTTGTTCTTAACTTCCATGATAAAGTGTCTAGCTTTCATTAATCAGGTAATCTTGTCGTACTTTAATTTTTATTGCAATTGTAATTGTAAATTTAATATTAATTGTAATTTTATTCTTCATATTATAGTTGTAATCCCCTGGTAGAGGGGCAGAGAAGGCCTGACGGCCTTATCTCTACCAGGTTAAATAAATAATTACTACTAATACTACTACTAATTACATATGACAATCAAGGGTCTCACAAGAATGCTACAATAGTAATATGCGTTACAAGAGCGGTATGTTGAAGTTTTCATGTTCGAGGAAAAGTTTGAAAAAGCGAAACGTAGTTGAGCTTTTTTAACATCCGAGAATTGAAAGAAAACATACCGCTCGTGTATCGTACATTATTTTGTGCGAAGATCGTTTATTACATACCTGAAAGAGGAATTTCTAATTAGTTGCAATGAAATCTCCATCTTGGTTTCTATTCAATGACGGCAATTTTGGAAAACAAAAATATCTATCTTCAACATTGTTGCTTTAAAATGTTTTCTGTGTTTACTATACTCCAGTAGGCTGTGATATACGTCTGTCCTTTTTTTCCCTCAGTCTATAAATGCGAACTTAAAACAAACGGCTTCCTTAATGTTACATGCATCACGAAATGCAGTAACTTTAATGGAGTTGTAGAGTTTACTTAATTTTTTAAAATATTTAAAAACAATATTTAACAGTGCAATTTAGGTGAAATTGCAGTGGTAAGTTTCCAATTTATAATTATTACTATATTGAACGGCTTTAAAAATAATATGTTAAAAGCCTAAAGCAGTAAAATCAATATGTCATTTAAGCGGTAAGAAGAGGGAAATTTTTATGTGTGTTCGGTTGGGAATACTGAATGTGGAATTTTAGACTTACCGCGGGTTGGTTTTGTGCGGAAACCAAGCAAATACGCACGATCTCGCACAAAAAGTCTTACAAAATCAAATCTTTTAACGTCTCCTTTCTTACATCAGAATCATTGTAAAATAGTTCATAAAGTTTAGATTATTAAGTTACATATATAATATACATATATTTTTTTTTAATTTAGTACATATTTACTGTATGTACATTTTTATCACTGCTTTCATATTACATAAAATCTACGATTTGGTTATACGTGAAAACTAGTGCCTTATATACTATTCTCTAAATAGTCTCGTCTTGCTTCCGTGTTGCGGAAGCCAATTTATTGTGGAAGATATACACTTGTCAGCGAATCCCTTGAAATAAATGTCGCGCATTGTAGCAGTGTTCTGTCTGTCGACACGTGACACAATCGATTTGCGCGCGGTAGTAAACAAGGACTGCGTACAGATGTCAGCACGATGCAGTTCAATGAAGCCAGCAGCTAACAACGAAGGTCTTGGTTGAAAAATGGCCCCGTATGGTTCACACAAGACTACAGCATGGCATGCATTTTACCTCCTGCTTTCCTCCCCGTTCACGACTTCCTCTTTTTTTTTTTACACTTTCTAATTTCTTACTTCTTCTTTATCATTTATCCACTTCTTTCTTTTTCATTTCCAAATCCTAATTCTACACGTTTTATAGTCATAACTAGTGGCTTGTGCAGCAAATGGTGCAAACTAAGTTCGTTAGAAAATCAAATAAAAAATTTTTCTGATTTATTTTCAATGAAGAATAAGCCTACCAGTCATTTTTAAAAGTTATTTGCTTCCATGATAATGAAACATACTCTCTCTGAATGGTTTTTTATGCAAATACTTTTCCTTGAACCTATTCGTCTCCAGTTTTTGAGTTTCAACACGAAAACGCAAGTAACAATGTCAGGACGATCAGTGGATTTTTTCATGTGGGAGTAAAGCAGTAATAGAGGTCATTGTGGATTGTGGGTGAGAGTTAAGAAAATGTCAGGTTTGCCATGCTTTCGAACAATAGACATAGCATCTTCGTATAGCTGCTGCATGTTTCGTGAGCTACCTTGAAATGTAGAGTGTAAAATCATTTTATCTGGAGACTACAAAATCTTGTAGGCCTTTTATTTTATCAGCAAGTAATACCTTTTGGTCTTTCCTTAGGAACTGTAATTTTTACGCTCTCTCTAGCCAATACTGAAGAGAATGACGCATATAAATATCTACACCATACCGCCATTAAATACATGAAAAAGACCTACACCACTTGATTAATAACTATAAAAATATTTGATTTTTAATCAAAATAATTTTAACTTACGCAAGTTTTGTATTTTTCAGTAACATATACTGTATATACTACATAGCCGCCACTCAGTAAATTATAGAAATGAAGATCTAATTTAAGATATTCTCTACATCTACTTATATAACCCCAAAACGTTTGAGTTTCAAATTCTCAATAGGCTATATCATTAATATGTATATCAGTGGGAAATATTCGTATCATGGCATTAACTATAATATTTCACTTTTAATGGTGATAATGCCATCAAACCACCTCAAGTTCGTAGTTTTTAATATAAAGTATACAGCTGTACTCAGAAAATTACACACCACAGAATCAGATCTAGAGACGTTATAAAAAATCACACAAATGAAGATCGACATATTGTTGTCATTATGTCGTCACAGAATTTGTTCTGATTTGCTCTAAATATTTTTACTTGTTATAGGTTTCCATTGAATTTTGGTAATAACTTAATTTTAACCCTTGTTTTCTACGTATTCAGTAAATGGCGTTTGGCCCACAATGCTTCTGAACCCTTCAAATAACTTAACTTACATTATATAATATTACATTACAGATATATTGTATTATATTATATTATATTATATTATATTATATTATATTATATTATATTATATTATATTATATTATATATTATATTATATTATATATTATATTATATTATATTATATTATATTATATTATATTATATTATATTATATTATATTATATTATATTATATTATATTATATTACATTCCATTATATTATATCAGAAGTTACTGTAATAACATTATAGCATTATGTCCATCTAGAGAAACTACACTTTCCAATGGTGAAATAATAATTAATTATACAAATCGGTTAATTTAGCTTCCGATATTACTTCATACAAACACAGAAACATTCTTTGTAGGCTATCTTTCATAGCTTTCGATTGTTGTTGTCCAAGGCCCCTTATAGACGAAGTCATTTTTTTTTTATTTCATTATACGGCCTTAGATGGCAGTTATTTTAATTTTAAAACTCATTTATCTCATTAAATATCAGTCCTATCAAAATTTTTCAAGGAATAAAACTTATCGCAAATTATTTTTAAAGAAACTTTTGTTATGTACCATTTTTCATAAAAATCAATAATAAGCGAGATATTTCGATTTATTTAATTCAGGCCCCCTTATAACCCCCCTTTTAAATAATGTATTTTGAATGCCATATAGCCTAAAATCTAAGTTACAACGAACATAACTTATATTCCAATTTTCATCGAAATCCGTTCATCCATTATCGCGTGAAAAGGTAACAAACATACAGACAGACAGACAGACATACAAACAAAATTTTCAAAAAAAGCGATTTTCGGTTTCAGGGTGGTTAATTATATATGTTAGGACCAATTATTTTTGGAAAATCGAAAATTACCAGAACAATTTCGGCTACAGATTTATTATTAGTATAGATTATAACGGCAGTTCTCAACTTTTTGCAGTGGCGTACCACTATTTTTCATTTAGAATATTAGCTATACCACTAACCAATTTTATTATGGGAGAACATCACGTGTTGCTCCCAGGGCCGTAATTTGCGTTTATATGCTGAAATAGTAATAATTTGTTTTATTTAGGCTTGTTTAATTATGAAACAGTTGCTCTTTGAATTTATTTAATGGAGTGTTCGATACAATATACAGAAAATGCATATACGCCTAACCCTATTTGTTACATAATGGTAAATGATTAGATACTAAAAAAAATTACATCATAAACACACAGGACCTCTGCTGATGCTAAAAATAATTATAGCTGTAAGCGACAATAACTTTGCACCACAGTAAATGAATTGAATAATTACGAAGTGTGCAATTATAAATCATGTGTTACCCCAGTGATGTCAAAGCAAGCGCATTTTTCTGACCTTGACGTCGTGAGCGGGCATCAAGCGCTAGGTATGGAAAGAGGAAGGGTTGTGTATTTGAATAAGCAGCCTGTTGGATTAAGAAAACAGTGGTGCACAAACTTCAAACGGAAATTGAAATGTTACGTTGTTATTTTATATGGCTTCTTTCTGTTTGATATTGTCTATATTGTCTGTAAAGCAAAAGTACTAATACCAATTTCTTAATATTGCAGTTATGTTTTAAATCCTAATAACATTTTAAAAAGTTAAGAAGGAATATTCACATAAATTTCACAGTAGTACAACTATACTGTACTAAATGAATGGAACACATCATTCATAAAGAAAGTGATATTCCAAAAAAAAAAAAAAAGAAACAAAAACAGAGATTCAGTATGACATGATAAGTTGGAATTGATATTGATGGTACCTTTAGCCTTATAAAAGTAATCAATAAACTAATCAAAACAATATGACATTACAAAGCAAAGTTACCTAGGTACTGTATATGTTTTAAGTGTAACTAATATTACATAACAAAACTCTTATCGCATTATGCTTTTAAGGTGATATTGGTGAGCAACTTCCTATCATCAGAATATTAAATTATTTTCTCGAAATGTGCTGAAGCTATAGAGCTGACATTTTTACAACACATGGGCACGTATCTTTTTCTTATGATGTAACAGTAGTTGCTTTGTTAATTCATTTCCTTACAAACAATTTCCATGCGAATATTTTCAAAATTTTCAATACAATATCTTCAGTAATACGTATATACGGTATATTAGATTTACGAAAACAATCTGTAAGGCTACTAAATAAATAGGCCTATATCTGAAAATTTCATTTTTCTATTTTAAAAAAGTTGACAAAATATTTCTTTTGAATAAAAAAATCAAACTTGTGAAAAATGAGCATTATAATTATTAAAACTTACATTCTTATAATGCACATATACTTCTTAGGAAAATCTAAAAATTAACATGGATACAGTTTTAATAAGTTCTCTTCCCTTTATATATTGAATCAGTGCTGGCCATCTCTGTGTATAGCTCGACCAAGCGGCATATACTCGTACTACCTCTTGCGTCTGTCTCTTTCCTTTCCGCTGTAAAGCGCTCAGGCTCTCCTGGGCTCTAAAGCGAGCGCTTGGTCCTGTGGGCATCAGATGACATGATTGTGTTATCCCCAAGGCACTTTTTAATGGCTGACAGCCCATAGTCCACTCATACACACAACTCATCAAGCCTGGAAGTCAGCCTAACAAGCACTCCCGATGCTTAAACGTAATACCTGCAGAGCTGTGCGATGTGGCCCTTTTCGCTTTCTTCGGCGCAAGACCTCAAACCGCAGACCGCAACAGCAGATTGCAGTGCCTCCCGTCGCTTCGACACCCAAGAGGGATTTGTGGTACTCGGCTCTCTAACTTTAAGCAGGATATATACTCTGGAGTTACCTTTGGACGGTCAGGTATGGGGAAGATACAAAACTGACAAAAAAAACGTTAAAATTACAAAACAATGACTGCGCAAATTTCTTTTGTTACTAATTTGTGTACTTGCTATTTGGGAAAAGGAAATTGTACCAGAACAATGGAAGGAGTCCATAATTGTACCTATTTTTAAGAAGGAACAAGACTAACTGTGGTAACTTTCGAGGAATATCACTTTTGTTGGCGTCGTACAAAATTTTGTCCAATATTTTTTTTGAGACTATTAACTCCATAACAATGGAAGGAGTCCATAATTGTACCTATTTTTAAGAAGGGGGACGAGACTAACTGTGGTAACTTTCGAGGAATATCACTTTTGTTGACGTGTGTACAAAATTTTCTCCAATATTTTTTTGAGAATATTAACTCCATAACAATGGAAGGAGTCCATAATAGTACCTATTTTTAAGAAGGGGAACAAGACTAACTGTGGTAACTTTCGAGGAATATCACGTTTGTTGACGTCGTACAAAATTTTGTCCAATATTTTTTTGAGAATATTAACTCCATAACAATGGAAGGAGTCCATAATTGTACCTATTTTTAAGAAGGGGGACGAGACTAACTGTGGTAACTTTCGAGGAATATCACTTTTGTTGACGTCGTACAAAATTTTGTCCAATATTTTTTTGAGAATATTAACTCCATAACAATGGAAGGAGTCCATAATTGTACCTATTTTTAAGAAGGGGGACGAGACTAACTGTAGTAACTTTCGAGGAATATCACTTTTGTTGTCGTCGTGCAAAATGTTGTTCAATATTCTTTTGAGAAGATTAACTCCGTACGTAGATGAAATTATTGGGGGTCATCAGTGCGGTTTTCGGCGTAATAGATCGACTATTGATCAGATTTTTTGTATTCGACAGGTATTGGAGAAAAAATGGGAGTATAACGGTACAGTACTTCAATTATTTATGGATTTTAAAAAGGCATATGACTCGGTTAGGAGAGAAGTATTGTATGATATTCTTATTGAATTTGGTATTCCCAAAAAACTAGTTCGATTAATTAAAATGTGTCTCAGTGAAACATACAGCAGAGTCCGTATAGGTCAGTTTCTATCTGATGCTTTCCCAATTCACTGCGGGCTAAAGCAAGGAGATGCACTATCACCTTCACTTTTTAACTTTGCTCTAGAATATGCCATTAAGAAAGTTCAGGATAACAGACAGGGTTTGGAATTGAACGGGTTACATCAGTTTCTTGTCAATGCGGATGACGTGAATATGTTAGGAGAAAATCCACAAACAATTAGGGAAAAGACGGAAATTTTACTTGAAGCAAGTAAAGAGATAGGTTTGGAAGTAAATCCCGAAAAGACAAAGTATATGATTATGTCTCGTGACCAGAATATTGTACGAAATGGACACATAACCATTGGAGATTTATTCTTCGAAGAGGTGGAAAAATTAAAATATCTTGGAGCAACATTAACAAATATAAATGACACTCGGGAGGAAATTAAACGCAGAATAAATATGGGAAATGCCTGTTATTATTCAGTTGAGAAGCTTTTGTCATCCAGTTTGCTGTCAAGAAATCTGAAACTTAGAATTTATAAAACATTTATATTACCGGTTGTTCTGCATGGTTGTGAAACTTGGACTCTCACTTTGATGTTATATGTTACATTTTATTTAACGACGCTCGCAACTGCAGAGGTTATATCATCGTCGCCGGATGTGCCGGAATTTTGTCCCGCAGGAGTTCTTTTACATGCCAGTAAATCTACTGACATCAGCC